>NW_023494799.1:37494999-37724999 GCF_904425465.1 Colossoma macropomum
TATATATATATATATACACACACACACACACAGTCAAACACCCTGTTTAAATGACACATCCTCTACAGGGAACACACAAACATTTTTCTGCTCATTTTAGTGCCTAATTTCACTTTAACTCTTAGAACCCTGGGGTAATCTGGCATAATGTTTTGGTATTTTGTTCAGTTACACTTACAATTATAAAGTATTTACATGAGCCAGTCACACATGCAACATGTTGTTACGTGAGACCCTGGGCTACTCAGATAGGCCATTATTTGACATGTAAATGCTAACAGAATTTCAACTAAATGCATGCAAAATATTGTATATTTTTGCTTATACTGATCTTGAGTGTCACTTCAGGTACGTTTTTTTAGAAATTGTTTGTCTAGAAGGTCTGTATGCTGAAAATGTCAGAACTTTGATGTTAGTTCATTCTATTGCTTATTATTGAGTAAAAATAAATTATTAGCATAAGGCAGCCATGTTTCTGTCCGTCCTGACGCATTCTGAGTGCTAAAACTCTGATACACAGCAAGAGTTTATTTAAGCTTTATTTTTAATTTCAATTTGAGTTGCATGTTTACTATGAGCTGTTTTTAATACTTTATTGTTTTTTAAACATAATATATCGTCGCTGCTCAAAGAAAAACGAGTATCTCCAAAATAGTTACTTTATAGGAGAGGGCAAAAACACTCTTACCTTTCAATGTAAGTTAATGTAAAGAGATTTTATTCCAAGTGATTTTAGAGCATTTCTATTGGTCCATTCATCATGACATAAAGGACAGGCCGTGTGTTAAAATGATGTAGACAGATAAAAATTGACAAAAATGGAGATACATGGTTTTCTTTGGACAGTGATGATATACGTATTACATATATGTTTTAGTGCCTGTTTGTTTCGAGTGAAAGACTGAAGTGCACTCAGTCTTGTGGATTGGAACACACCCTCCACCCCTGCCCCACTCTCTCAGTGCTGAAACAGTGCAGAAGCACACGGAGAGCAGGTGGCCTTGTGTTTCTCACAGTGTGACTGCATTAGTGCGGTTATAGTGGTGAGTGTCTTTGGACAACTTTGTGAGAGAGGAAAAAGAAAAGCAACCCTAGAGATTTTTGGTATCATAGTGCAGATGATACAGACGGTATAAACATACAAAAAACTTTTTTGTGTGGGGTTCGAAAAGTGCTCTTTTGTAACTATGGATAGAAACTGCCATAAAAACTTTCACATATAAGCATATTTCCATAAACAAGCACAAGGACGCTGCCCAGAAAAAAGGCATAACTTGACAACAAAAAGAAGTAAAACCTTTGACTAACCGGGGCTTCTGAACGGCGCAACCGTCTAAGCGCTGGCTCTATCATCAGGAGATCGCGAGTTTGATCCCCAGTGATGCTACAAGACACCACAATTGGCCTTGCTCTCTCTAGTTGGGTAAGACAGCCCTCACTCATCACAATGCTAGCCAGCATAGGCATCTGTTTGCTGACGTAACAGAATTGGCGGTTAGTGTTTTCCTTCAAGCATGTTCAGCATTAGCGGCAGTTCACATGACTCAGAGGAGGCTTGTGCTTGCCTTCGCTAGCGCTGGTGGTACCCAGTGGGTGGAACTGAACACGACTAGGTAGGGGGAAAGGTCCTGCCCCAGGTGGTGGAGTTTAAGTATCTCAGGGTCTTGCTCACGAGTGATGGGAAGAGGGATCGTGAGATCAGCCGCAGGCTTGGGCAGTAATGCGGTCAATGTACTGGACTGTTGGGGTGAAGAGGGAGTTGAGCCAAAAGGCAAAGCTCTCTGTTTACCAGTCGGTCTACAACCCAATCCTCACCTGTGGTCATGAGTTGTGAGTAACGACGAAAGAATGAGATCACGGATAAAAGTGGCGGAAATTAGCTTTCTTTGCAGGGGGGTGGGCCATGCTCTACTTGATATGGTAAGGAGCTCAGTCATCCGAGAGGAGCTCAGAGTAGAGCCGCTACTCCTCCACCTTGAGAGAGGCCAGTTAAGGTGGTTCGGGCATCTGATCAGGATGCCCCTTGGCCACCTCCTGACTGGGACATGGCCCTGAGGTCATCCTAGGACCCACTGGAGGCAATACGTTTCCAGGTTGGCCAGGGAGCAGCTTGGAGTCCCACTAAATGAGCCTGAGGAAGTTGCGGGGGACAGGGATTCCCTTTCTCGTCTGGGATTCTGTGCTCTACCAACTGTTACCATGACCCTACCTGGATTAAGCAGCTTAAGATGATGATGATGATGATGATGATGATGATCTTTCGTAGTGTCCATTTTTAATGATGATATCATGGATTCGATATCCTAATTAAAAACTGCAAAAAAATAAGCTCATGTTTTGTGCTTCTGTCTTTTTGCAGGTAAATTTACAAATTAGCGTGTAGAAATATTTATTGCATGACATTTTGTTAGCTGAGGTTTTGCTGATTCTGGGGATATATAACACTTTATGGATCTATCAAAAACAAAACAAAACAAAATGAAAGTGCAAAACACTGAGGTAGGCAAAGGCAGAAGTGTCTTCATGTAATTCTCAAAGGGTTAAATGTGCATCATTTTACCACAATTTTATAGCGAATGTTACAACCAGTCCCTAAATCTGTTACGACCACGCCTATGGGGTAAGTTGTAACTTTCACCTGAATTATATACACGGGGACTGCTCGGAAATAAAGTTTACATTTTCATTTGTCACAGAAATTTGCAGGTTGATTGTATAACATTATTAATTCTGCTCATATATTTTCAAGGACTTTTACTAAAAACCAAAATGCGTTAGGTTGTGCTCCACTCTGCTGTGTAGAGCAGCTCAGAGAGGTGAGGAATCACTCAGGGTGCTTACATACCACAGGCAGGTTTCCTGCAACACCCCAGAATCTTTCAATAGTCCTGCCTTCAGTCATGAGTAAACACCACAAAACAAACCTGCAAGGCAAAAGACTGAGTGTAAAACTGATCATGACAAATTAAAAAAGAAAAATTAAAAGTAACAGCTTTAATAAAAGTGTCATAACCCAGGCAACCTTTTTCTCTTTCCTCTATCACCTTCCAGTGCTCCCCTCTCCCCAATACTGACTCACTCTGTTTTCAGGGACCCACCCATTCTAATTCATAAAGGATTGTTTTTTTCTTTCACCTTTCTCACAGCGTCAATTTCAGACGGTATGAAAAAGTAATATTCCAGCAATAAAGCTTGATTTACACCTCACACCAGTCTCTCCTTCTTCCTTTTTTTATTTGATCATTTAGTGAGGATCGTATAACTGTATATCAGACACAAATGAAATCAGGTCCCGTGCACATTAAGGCCGTGTCTAGCTGCAGCTAACATCACCGCGGCCTGCCGCCCGGACTCTCCAGCAAGCCAAGGGCAGAGTCCCGTTCATTTTCAGGCCCATTTCCTCCTATGATTAGGCGATCAATCAATCCCAGCCTTCAATCTCATCAGGCAGACGGGATTATCTCCCCATCTCCCCCTCTCCTACTCTCACTCCCTCTCTCGCTCGCCCGCTCTCTCTCTCTCTCACTCACACACTCGCACAGAGCAGCACATTAACATCAGATCAAATATCACGGAGCTCACGCAGGCTGCAACGCCAAACAGACCACAGACAGACATCTCATCATCTTCCCCCTCTTCTAATACCCCCACAGCTCCCCTGATACACACACACACACACACACACACACACACACACCACACTCATAAATGTGAAGGCTACTCCTAACATCACCAAGACTGACAAAGAGCAAACCCTCAAATTAAATCATTTTCTTATTTTTTTCTTTTACCTTTAGCCAAATGCCAATAGGCAATTCAACAAGCATCTTTCTTACGTAAAATAACAGGCATCTGCTAAGGATGCACTCATATGAAGTTTCTAGGCTGACAACAATAGCTGACAATTATCACTATCTTGTTTCTGACATGGATGTCAACTGTTAATTTCACTCTCTTTGGATTTTAAAACAAGTTTACACTATAATCGATATGCAGCACTGTGCACAATTCACATACCACCCTTCATTTATGTAATTTGCGGTACAAATAGCCATTAGGTTATTAATTTTTCAGCATGGGGGGATATATTTAACAGAAAATTAAACAGAAGCCTCAACATCTAAATGCAATACCATTTTTTCAGTATTTAGTCTCCACTCTTTATCTTTATCACAGCTTTCATTTTTCAAAGAAATCTGCAGAGATATTTTAAGTTCAACCTTAGAAGTTGGTCATTTTCTGCTCCTCACAATCCAAGTGATCACAGACACAGAGAATGTTGTACTGAATTGGTCAGTTCATTGTTCTAACACTGGCAGGCTCTTTCTCTGACCTGTAAATATTCTTTTTTTGTCTATGTCCTTTATTCAGTAGTGGTTTCCAGACAGCTACACATCCTTTCAGACCCATAGCACTGCATTGTCTTGGAAGGATGGGCTGAAACACAGGAAAGTTTTTTGTCAGAACTGAAGTAATAGAGGAGCTTTACTTTCTGAAAAAGTGAGTTTTGGTGGTCTACCAGGTCTTGTCCAGTTGTCAGGAGTCCCATTTTCTCTGTATCTTTTAATCTAATCACTTCAGAAATATCTGAAAATTAAAGTACTTTTACACAATGGCAGTTTTGACTGTTAAATAAACAATACTGCATGAAACAAACTCTACAGATCAATCACTTAATTGTACGCATTCATGCCACAGCTAATCAGACAGGATATGTTAAGCTTTACATTATTTTATACTAATACTAGATAGATGAAAACAGTATTTAGAAGACACGCCTAGCCATCCACAATAGCAGGTGAACATAAAAAAAAGCCCAATGTCTCTAAATGGTATAGTAGTGGTGTTCCTGCCTGAACGGGGCATTGAACCCCAGTCTTCAATATGAGGTAGCGGTGTTAAACACTATCCTCAATTTGAGAAAAAGAAAAAAAGGGAAACGGTCATTAGTAGTGACTACACATGGCTGAGCGCATGCACAACCTAAAAAAAGGACGCTAAACTGGTGGCTAAAGTTATCAGACGTAATTCCAACATCAGTAATAACAATTAATCCTCACTAATCAACAGGAACTATGTTGGCCGATATTAGGGGTGCAACAATTAATCGACTTAGTCGACTACAATCGACAGCCAAATTAGTTGGCAACTTATTTAACAGTCGATTAGTGGGTGATGTCATCACATCACAAGTCTCACTAGGAATGTTTTGACATTGCCACTTACTGGAGGGTTAACAAAAGTGCGATGGCAGCATGAAGAACAAAGAGCGTGGGAGCTTTTCACGCTTAACTCCAGAAAAAAGGTTGTTAGTTGTGCTGTTTGTTGGAGCGTCTGAAGAGGAAACACGTCGGCTCACTGGATGAAGAAGATTCATCTCGGTAAGATAGTTGTGCTAATGTTAAAAGCCGTCCTACTTCATCTTATGAGCTGTAACATCATGTTTCGAAATGCACGTTCTCTGGAATCATTAATGATAATGTTGGAATGAAGAAGCAAGCAACTATTATTCACAGCGACCCTGTTCACTTTCCAAATAACGTTTGGTTTAAACATTGCATCGTTGTCTGAACATCAAGGCCACCGGTGTGTGAACGTAGGAGAACATAGGTGACCATTTGTATTAGCGGGAACGTTCATTAAACGGTGCATTTTTAAATAAGGTATTCATCTTTATTGTGTTAATTGTTAGTTAGCAAATGCATAAAACAACCTCATGCTATTTAAAAGCTGATGGATACAAAAGCGATTCATAATCCGAATAATCGATTATTCGTTTCAATAATCGATAATTATTCGACTAGTCATTTGTTGCAGCCCTAGCCAATATATCACTTAATTTCTAACTTGACCAAGACTGACAGAGACTACACCCTCAAATTAAGTCATCTAATTTTCTTTTATTGCCTAACAGCAATTTTTAACCATCTTCATATGCAAATGAACGGCCACTACAACCTACTGTTCTACTTAAAAGCAGAGGTTGCGACTAGCCTGTTGTGAGTTGTTACTTAAGAAAGGCTTGATGTACATCCGCTAAGTGATCCAGCCTACGTGTTGCCCTGCACTCTATAAGAAATCCCACAACCCAGTCCAGCGCCGCTATATTCCCACATTGCACCAGGGAGACACACTATTTATCAGCGGAGTCTATATAAAGCCTTCTGAATGTCTGAGAGGGTAAGAGAATACAGCCTATAAAACGAGAGACTACTCAGGCCCAGCTACACTGAGGAGGGGCCCATTTCACAATGAGCAGCTCTCACCCTTGTATACACAACGTTAATGGCAAGTAAGCTGCCACTTGTAAACAGCAGAACGCCATTAACTGTGACCGACAGGGTCACGGTGGCATGGCAGGAGAGAGATGCAACAGAGGGGCATGAGAAGGGCATGTCGAGAGTCCAGAGGACATCAGTATGTTTTCAGTGTGCAAACTGGGAGAGGAAGCATTACAGCGATGCGTCAAGTCCTATAGAGATCAACAAGTCTTGAACACAGTCAATTAGGGCTGGGCTGTGCATAAGCTTGGTTTAAAGGATACAGCTGAGTGCTGGAGTTGCAAGTCTGAAGAGGGTGACTTTATTCATGCTATGTGGCGCCGCCCTAGAGTCCAGGAATTTTGAACGGCACTTTATGATTTTACTTGTAAAGTATTAGGTAGTCAAATTCCCTTCTGCCCAAGACTGTTTGTCTTAGGAGATCCCTTGGTGTTAGAAACCAGGGACAAGCATTTAAAGACATGGATTCAAACCAGTTTAATGATTGGTAGGCCATCATTTCAAGAATGGGTATGCTGAGATGGTCAAAGTAGCTGCATATGAAAACTATCATTTAAATTGTTTAGGTGTTTAGAAGTGTACAGATGTAAATAGGACAAATACTTAAAATTTATAAAGAGCTCTTAAAGATGAGTATCGTGGTGTGACCCGCTTTGTTGTTCTTGTCATTTTTATTATTTATTTATTTCTAAGACTTGTGTGTTTGTTTGCTTGCTCAATTAATTAATTAATTTATTTATTTTCATTATTATTATTTTTTAATGATACAGAGCCTTGTACTGCACTGGATTAAGTTAGGTCATGAATGTAGTACCGACACAGTTGGGGTGGGAAGGGGAGGTTAAAGGGTGTCATGTTGCTACAAAATACAAATATATGTGGTTTTGTATTAATCTAGGAGAAAAATCAATAGAAATTGTTAATCATAAAAAAATTAGGACTGGGCTGAATAATCTGAATACTCAGTCATTATGTTGGTAATCTTATCTTATTCATTCAGAAGCTTCGTCTTTTATTAACCTTTTAGAACACAGCAGAGTTTCAGAACACTCTTATGGATTGCTGACAATTCAGAGTTATAGGCTTCTTTAGCAGTTTTGGACTAAACGTTTTATCATTAAAACCAGAGAACTGGAAATTATTTAATAACAAAGGTGATAACAGGATAAAAAGTGGTTGGTTTAGTGTGGGTAACACCTCTACCTTCTACGCTGTAGACTGGGGCTCTAATCCCCACCTGGGTAAGCACCCTACACTATACCAATAAGAGTCCTTGGGCAAGACTCTTAACACTACCTTCGCCTACTGTGTAAAATGATCACTGTAAATGTAAATGAAAAATTACGTCATATGCATGTAATCCTAGCTAAAGGCTAAACACTGCCCCACCTATGTCACATCTTTTCTCTGAGAGACTGAAGCAAGATAAGTGAAAGATGTTGAAACCAACATTTAAACAAAGGAAAACAGCCAAATACAAATTTATGTTTGGCTCTAGTTTAGAAAGTTGAACGACATTCATTGAAGCTGAGCATGTCCTCGGTCACTCGTGTAGCTGCCACGAAGCTGGGAGACGGAGATATAAATAGAAATAGCAGGGTAAGGTGGGGGGTCCAATATTGGCTGGATACTCCAACGTTGGCTAACTGATAACGCACTCACCTTAGTGGCGCTGGCAATGGCACACAGCTTCACTGGCACCAAATTGTTTGGTTTAACAATTCTTCTTTTGGAAAGACTCTTTTCTGGTTTGGCAATGTAGTCTTCCTCACATTAACTGAGATCTTACACATCTCCTCTAGTGGCTCTGGTTTGAGACATGAGCAATAATTCACTCTTTCCACCAACCTAATTTGCTGCAGTGCCCCCCTGAGGCACCTCAGTGCTGCATAGTTAGTTAAAAATATTAAAGACAGAAGCTCAACAAACGTGAAGCAGGCTAAACAATGAGCTTTGCCTGAATTTGTATCTGAGTGTTCATTTTTTTCCCCTAACAGCATAATATTTAGAGGGTCCAAGAAATTAATTAAAGGGTTTCAGACCCCCTAGAACTCCCGGTATTGCACAACTTGGGTTTGCTGATTCTTTTAAATTATGGTACGACTGAAATTCTACACTAATTTAGTAGAAAACATTGAGTCCTCAATCTGGAGATGAGATTTAAGTTGTTTCACTTTTCAGAAAACCACCTAAACTGGCTATGAAAACACATCACTAAACAAAGATTTGCATCTAAAACTTCTTCTGTATCACTGCAGCTATCCAGGTAAGAAAAAAAAGAGTAATCATAAACGTGAAACTGAATGTACAAACTGAAAAACAAATATGTACAAATATATGGACCAATCTAAACCAAACATACACATTTCAGATCATGGTTAATCATGAACTGTGAATACTATTGTTTTTAAAGGTAGTATTTACAACAAGGTACTCAAGTACACGTTGTAAAACGTAATCAAGGTCTGTCACATGCTGTTTGGACCAGCCTTATGTCAATGAAATTTCACTCTTGTCAATGGTCTAATTAGTGTCTACTAGGGGTGTGGGAAAAAATCGATTCTTAGATGCATCGCGATGCAGATGTGGACGATTTTGAATCGATTCATAAATGTCAAAAATCGATTTTCTAAAGAATTAATTTATAACGTAATGTTGACGGAACGCAAAGGGCGGAACTTGGAAGTGGGTAAGTGCGGCGCCCGGACTGTCGGTGGCGGCACATAAAAACACAACTGGATGAGTGAGAAATCCGACCGGCTCCCTCTGCATTAAAACCAGGTTAGGTCAGGAGTCACAACACAAATGATAAGAAGAGCCGTTTTGACCTTTCAACAAAAATCAAACCAGCTTGGGAGCCACAACATTTATGCCCAGTATGTGATAATGTGCTAGTTTAGGCTAAAAATATAAATGAAAACGCAGATCTACTTCGCTCTGCTTTAAGCTTTAACCATAGCCGCTTTTCTTCCATCTCCGCCAGAAAACTTTTCCTCAAAGGTTGAATAGTTTCTTGTAAAATGTCTCTCAGCTTTCCGCTGTTTTACGAGGCTGAAGTCGCTCCTCACTCGCCAGCTTCTTGCTGAACTTTCCCGTTCCACCTTAAATTCGGACAGAGGCGCCGAATGTAAAAGCGGCACCATTTGAGGTGGAACGGGAAAATTAGAGAAGCGACTTCATCTTCGCAGCTTCGCATCTTTTAGTTAGTGTTTGACAGCCTCTCGTTGCAGATTTACGTACCAGGAAACCAACTGCGCTGCTTATAAATGCAAAAGATGTTGGACATAAATGCATTATGGATCATTACAAATACTTTGTTTTAAAACTACCAAGTCCTCAGACAGTAAGAAAATAGAAATCCTGTATAGAAAAAAAAAGACGCATCGATAATCGTTTTATAATCGCATCGCAGCCCTCTGAATCGTAATCGAATTGTGAGGTGCCTATAGATTCCCACCCCTAGTGTCTACTAATGATGAAATGACTGAAACATTACTGTAAGTCAAACTAAGCTGCTTGACCCCCTAAACAACTTAATTCTCCTGTTTGTGTAGCCCAGACAATAAAGCTTTTCTAATACACAACCTGGAAAAGAACTTGGGAAAGCACATGAAGTTACCTTGTTCTCCATCTCCTTGTAAACTGCAGTACACGCAAAAATATGCTTCATGTTATTTTCATATCACACAACTCAACTCAAAGGGTTCTGCGGAATATGACTGAGGCAACACTGCCAAGTGCGCTGTAGATCAAAAAGGATCTTCTAACACTCAGGCAAAAAAGCAGTTACAATCTGAAACTCTGCCTCCAAGCAGCACTCCTTAAAGCAAGGAGAGGACATTTATTATTTCCCGCAGCTATAAGACGCAGCAGATGAGGCCCTTTTCCCACTAAAACTTTTATCAGCTTTCATCAAACCAGGAGTTTAAAGGGGCACATCAGCCCCTATCCTCCAACAGCTAGGCCTGAAACAGAGGCACGGCCTGTCAGCCTACCCTCCACTTTCATCATTCATCAGCGCCGGGGATGAATATGAAAAATAGCACATCTTTAAATGCTGAGGAGGGAAAGAATGAATTAGTAATACATTTACATAGACCGAAAGCACGCACAGGTAAGGAAATTACTCCCCCGTGTCATAACAAATATTCCGCTCCACTCTGGCTGATGAACACTGGCTAAAAGGGAACATCGCCCAGTGATGTACAGATATTCAATAAAGGACCACTTAATGGGCACACTCGGGGGGGAAAAAAAGAAGTAACCCAAAAAGCTTTTTGATGTAAAGACACTAATTCTGTTAACAACATTGATCAAACTGTCATGCTTTCAATATTGTACAATGCCTTTTAGCACCATCCACAGTGCTAATAAAGTTATAAAGTCTCCAAAACACTAGGCTTTCATTCCCCTGTCCTTGTCAGGTCCAATCTCTCTGGACTTAGCAGTGGCAACACTGCAAGGACCACTGACTTGTATCTCCATGCCTCACCGTTATGGGATTAAATATAAACCCTTGGAATTTACCCACCCGTATGCACAGACTGGTGTGTTACACAACACATCAAGGCTAAATTAGGATTTAAGTTAACATATGTACGATATTATAGAAGGTAAAGTAGAATAAAGATACGCTGTCTGAAGAAAACCTCAGATCTCCATTTTTGTTGTTTTTCAGTTTCTGATATATTTTGAAAATGCCTGTTACACTTTACATTGTGTGTGAATTTCATGGAGAATGGACCAAAAGAAACGGCCTCAAATGACTTGGAAAAAAGTCTGGTTCCATTGACTTACATTAAAAGTAAAGCAGGTTTTTTCCTTTTCCTGTAAAGTTACCATTTTGGAGTGGTGGACAGTAACGAAGTAAATGTAATTCGTTACTGTACTTAAGTATTTTCCTGTATCTGTCCTTTACTGAAGTTTTTCCATTTTGGGTGACTTTTTACTTTCACTCCACTACATTTTAAAGTCAAATATCTCACTTTTTACTCCACTACATTATGAGAAATCTGTTCCTTTTGGTTTATGTTTGCATAAAAATTTAACATGTCCAAAACAAAAGAAGCACAAAGCAAGAACACCAATCAGGGCACAGCGCGCACTTTGTTTTGAGCTTGATTTGACCTGTTGGACATACCGACCCAGTGCAAGCATACAGTTCAACATCAGTGCAGCAGCATAAAAGCTTGGAATGCCTATGGCAACATAAACAATGGAAGAAACTCCTGACTCTAACCTAACTTTGTGTAAATAGACCACAATATAGAAATATGCACACATATGCAGTTGTGACTGACGTGTTTCTTTATTCCTGAATTTAGACAAACGCTATTTCATTTTATAGTAATTTTGTTTTCGCTAATTTATGTTTATGAACAGAGACCTACAGATGCAGTTTAGTAAAGGAAAACTCATTTGTGAACCGGTGTTATTTTATAGCCACTCAGTTCTACCTAATGGAAATTGTTTGCCTTCAGTGTTTTGTGCTTTTGATCATTTTAATAGTC
This sequence comes from Colossoma macropomum, assembly GCF_904425465.1. Classification (NCBI taxonomy): domain Eukaryota; kingdom Metazoa; phylum Chordata; class Actinopteri; order Characiformes; family Serrasalmidae; genus Colossoma; species Colossoma macropomum. Next base: position 37,506,791 of record NW_023494799.1, read on the forward strand.
ATCAGTGTCAGACCAATAAATGACATTCTATTAAAATATTGGTTTATCAAGAGTGACACTGGAGTATTCTCACCTAAAATGAGTTGATAAAGCAACAGTTTTGTTACAAAAATGATAATAGGACATCAGAGCCATAATTAATCTTTTAGTACTTTCACTTTTGATACTTAAGTACATTTGAAGGCAAATACCTTTGTACTTTTACTCAAGTGGAGGTCTAAAGGGAGGAACTTCTACTTTTACTGGAGTAATATTTTACCTTGGGTATCTCTACTTTAACTCAAGTACATGGTTTGTGTACTTTGTTCACCACTGCCATTTTGGAGATACAAGGTTTTGTTCCGACAGCAGTGATATGCTTTTTTTTATACTACACGATATGGAGCATCAAACAGTGAAAGCTAATCACATCATATCATGTTTTATGTTACATGTTGATGATCAGTTGATTAGCACCACAAAGAAATATCTAAAAATTATTAAACAAATATGCTATCTTCTTATAACTTACTTGCCAAGTGCCCACTGAGCTAGTCCCTGACAGATGGACGCATGGTACACATGCTCATGGTAGAGACTTCCAAAGGTTCAGGCATCTCTGCAGACCACATCTGACTTGAATACTCATCACTTCCATACTGAGACTGGTTACCTGCACATAAAATATAAATAGAACAGAGATCAAAACAAGCTTCCATATACATCGATCAGGCATAACATTATGACCACCTCCTTGTTTCTACGCTCATTGTCCATTTTATCAGCTCCACTTACTATATAGGTGCACTTTGTGGTTCTACAGTTACAGACTGTAGTCCATCTGTTTCTCTGCATACTTTGTTAGCCCCCTTTTACCCTGTTCTTCAGAGGTCAGGACCCCCATGGACCCTCACAGAGCAGGTACTGTTTGGGTGGTGAATCATTCTCAGCACTGCAGTAACACTGACGTGGTGGTGGTGTGTTAGTATGTGTTGTGCTGGTCTGAGTGGATCAGACACAGCAGTGCTGCTGGAGTTTTTAAACACCTCAGTGTCACTGCTGGACTGAGAATAGTCCACCAACCAAAAATATCCAGACAACAGCGTCCTGTGGGCAGCGTCCTGTGACCACTGATGAAGGACTAGAGGATGACCAACACAAACTGTGCAGCAGCAGATGAGCTATCGTCTCTGACTTTACATCTACAGGGTGGACTGACAAGGTAGGAGTGTCTAATAGAGTGGACAGTGAGTGGACACAGTGTTTAAAAACTCCAGCAGCACTTCTGTGTCTGATCCACTCGCCTCAGCACAACACACACTAACATACCAAAGTGCACCTATATAGTAAGTGGAGCTGATAAAATGGACAATGAGCATAGAAACAAGGAGGTGGTCATAATGTTATGCCTGATCGGTGTGTAGCAGAAAATGTAGTGGTTTTATTACATAGCAATACTATTATATCACACAGTAGTGCTATTGGTGTCACACAACAATAATAATATATTTTTAAAGGAAAAAACATCCATAAATTTACATAAAAGTTCACGAAAAGATTTTATTCCAAGCGATTTTGGAACTTTTATATTCTTCCATATGTCATGCACCATTTCACATCAAAGCAATTTTTTATTTTTTTGGAAAACTTGTGCAAAACCATGATACTATGACACATCTGGAAAATGACAAGATATTGAATTTTGTCAACACCACCCAGCACTACTTCATATACTCAAGATCTCAAACATATGCTCTGATAAAGTTAGCAAAACAGAACAATAGCCTTAGCTGACAGCCAGCGTCGCTCCGATCTGCACCAGTCCTTTTCACTGCCCACGCGATAAATGGTTTTAATAACACATCACATTCCCCAAGTGTATTAGGCTCTTGTTTTTCACATGTCATCATTTCTAATTACGTGCTGCAAAACTTACGAAGGGCTCCGCCGCTTCAGATCACAATGGCTGGCTGTGTTCTCAGCAACAGCAGTAATTAATCAGAGAACCAGGCGATGCTTTCATGCTGAAGAAGAGAACATAAAAGCAATTTTACTCAAAGCCATCTTAGAAGCTTCTGTTATCAAACACAGTAAAACCTGCACATTGTTAATGAAATGAAGAGTGGATGTGTCTTCCAGATTGCAGATGTAAAAAAACTTGTATTGTAGGCCATGTAAGTGGATCCACTTCAAACATACAGGATTACCGAGGTGTAGGATATTTGTTCACAGTATTTAACTGGTTTGATAAGCAAGAGAATAAAAGAAACAGTATGAATAAAGGACGTAAGCCTACATCACACGATTAAAGCAGAACAAGCTTTACAACATCCACTTTGGATCAAATATATCTACTTCAGATCGGTGTAGCACTTTTTAGGGACCAGCAGGATGGCACTCTTCAAAAGGGAGAGAAAGGATCTACTAAAGGTAAGATATAATCCAGTATACATGATCTGAAAGTGTCTAATGTGACAAGTGGATTAGGCCACGCTCATCCTGCACCGTACAGACAGGTAACATTTTACTGATACCTCCATTTGACACCTGTTCTTCTCTGATCCACGACACAGAGTTTAACCAAATTTGAGGTTTCTAAAGCAACAGGCAGGCAGACAAAGGCCCAGTCCCGTTTCACCCCTCGCCCCTACCACATAGCCCTTAGCCCTCCGTTTTGCGCGTTCACGTCTAGGGTTAGGGTGTCCCGATTCTTGTTGAGATAGAGGGGGAGGGCGAAGTGTTGGGGCTACATGGCCCTCCAAACGAAGTGTTATGAGAATAAAAGAGAAACCGGCAAGACGGCTGAACAAGAGACCAAAGAGACCCACAAATGTGAGAATTTTCTCTGTTAAAAAATTACGATCCATCATATTATCTTAGTTTAATGTTGTTTCAATGTATTATGGTCGTTTTCTTCATAACAAGCATACAAAATCGCTAAAAGCATGCTAATGTCTCGGTAGCTAGCAAGCCAACTTTCCCGTTCCACCTTAAATAGTCCAGCAGTTCTGACACCTGAAGCTCCAGAATGTAACTGCTGCACCATTTAAGGTGGAACGGGATAATTCGAACAAGAAGCTGGAGAATATCTGACCTCAGCTTCATATCACCAAAGAATTAGCGGTGAGCGATAATAAATAATGGTCCTATCCTCCCTCTTTGAAGGCGTATGATGCCCTAAATGTAACTACATTGAGGTTGCTGAACTTTACCCTCCTCTGCTATCACTGGTAGTAATTCTTTACATCTAGTTAGTAGCATGTATTTAAAGGGGAATTCAAAGTTTTTCAAAATTTCTGCATAATTTAACGTAAACAAAGTCATACAGCGTGGTTTGATCTGAAATGATTCACTGTAGAGAAGCTTTCTGAATCAGAATTTTTCACATCAGGATGATGGGAAACAGACAAAACGTTTAATGTTAAGTAAAAGGAGCACTGTTCCCACATACTTCGGGCTACAGTCACAACCTTGATGTCATTTGAAAGGTAACACACAAGTTCTTTCCCCAATCATCACAATATTTGAATTACAGACACAGATTAAACAGAGACTAGAATGTAGAATGAGTTTATTTCCGCCTGACTCATAGATCTCTCAATTGATCTCTAACTCCTGCCATGTTATCAAGACCACATGTTTTGAATTATGATGTCTCTGTGGATAGTGGCAAGGCTTTAAATGTAAGGATTCTCAGATTGGCCAGTGTTTGCTCATTCGGTGCTTATGCTGCAAATGATGGTATAAAATTAACTTTTAAAAGCCACTCATGGCAGAGAATTGCAGAGAGGATGTTGTCAGACAGGGGTGTCCAATCTTATCCACAGAGGGCCGGTGCGGCTGCAGGCTGTCAACAAAGCAGGAGGTCACCTGATGAAATGTTTGAAGTCTAAAACCGACGGATTAAACAAGTAGAATCAGGTGTGACTCAGCGGATAAGCCTGGACACCCCTGTCGTAAGGTAAAACAGTCCTTAAAAGAACCTAACATTACATATAAAAACTCAGAAGACATTTTACTATTGTTTTGGATGGTAAACAAAATGGCTATGTTTGCATTGTAGATATTGTGACCCCTGGTTCCTGTCACCACCACTGTAAAAAAATGAGTTGATTTCACACCAAACCACTCTGACTGACTTTGCTCACATCTCAACAATTGAATTATGCAGTAATTTTGAAAACTCTGAATTGCTCTTTAAGCGCAACTTTGGGTTTGCATTTCAGAGCATTTTTAAATAACATTTTCTCGTGTATGTGTGAGGAAAGGAATGTACTTTTCAAATTCCTAATCCCTTTACTGTGCTTCATTCTGTTTCACCGGCATGAACTGCTTTTCTGTTGCTTACATCTCTCGGACTGAAGCTTCAGCTTTAGATTAGCAGCGCTAGAATAGAGAAGAACAGGTCCAAACAAAGCTCAGCATCTATGCTGAGAGATGTTGGGCGTTTTTTAGAAGTTCCACTGCAATTCACCTGGAGTTTTGGGCCTTTTTTACTCCTAGCCAAGTTATTTTTACTTCTACTTGCGTCATTATTTCACTGAAGTAGTGAGACTTTTAATTAGTAACTTAGCTTAGTAGTTCTAGACTACTCCACCCACCTGTTCTCCTCACCCACCGTTAGGCTGTGCAACGGACGGTATCGTCTCTCGTTTGTTTTCTGTAAGACAGAACGGAATTAGGCTATGAGCCTTGAGAATGACTGTATCTGTAACCTCAGGGTAAAGGGCTGTACATATATTAACCACAGTAACTTTTCAGAGTGACTCTATATCGATGAAGGGAGCTAGCCTGCTGGCTAAAAACACAACCAATCAAAACCAGCTGGCTAGCAGTGACTAAGTGGTCATGGCTTAGTAAGCGCTAACTTAGCTACTTGGCTACCTGTTTGCACTGAACAGCAGCACTGCATCATTTCACCCGCGTCCAGGACTCAACTGCTGCCTCGCCTCTTGCAGAGCTGTTTGTCCTTCATGCTGTGGAGTTCCACAGCGCTCCCATTCATTACTTGGTTCAGTTTACAAGCTCTGTCCAAACCGCAATCTGCGCTTTATCGTTTGGTCAACAGTTCTAACTACCCGCCCCGCTGTCTCCCTCTCCCGCCTCGCCCGCCCTCCCACCGCGGTTTGATACTGACGTACAGCATACTCAGCCAATCGCAGTGTAAAAACGCTCGCCGCTCTGCAGCACGGACCAATCACAGGTCGCGGTTGTGTCGGGGTGGGCGTTGCCTTGGGGGCAGAGTGAGAGGCGCTGATTTCCATGGGAACCGAGCAAACAGATGAAAATGGCGTTCGCATAGCATCTCGCGAGCGGTTGTCTTGGCAACCTGAAGGCGCTGTTGAAAGCCGCACTGGTTTGTTTACATGAGCTCAGTTAAATGCGGTTATACTCAAAAGCAAACGTTGGCATAAAGCAGCTTTATGGAAAACAGTGTCCAGGAACTTTATGGCCAAAATTAAAACGTATCCATCGTTAAATCTGTGCTGAAAACATGCTTGTTTGCTTCTTACAGCGATGCTGCATAGACCACTGTAGTCGTGTCGTCATTTTGTAGTCATGCTCTTATGCCCATATTAGGAATTCCGGGTCTGAGCTCCATTTCTCTATGGCCAGAATGAATAGGGTTTTCGAAAAATCACCTCTATCGCCCCCTGTGTTAAATAAAAGTGTTCAGAACCCGGTACGTTTTGTTCTGTGTACATTTTTCTCTCCAATCACACTGGATCCTCCGAATTAAGAGGTCGTTAAAGAGTTGAAATGTGAATACTGCTACATGTGAGCTAAAGCTACTGCGCACTGAGTTCACGTCATTAGACTGGCAGCCTCCTTAACCAGGCTTTGTCAGAGTACATTTCCATTTACAGACTGAGGGCAGATGAAAAGGAGTCAGAACAAAATCAGCAGGTTTCCCTGCAGTTCTCCGTTCTTCATCTGATTCTCACTGAAACAAGATAGATATTTCCTTTTAGCTCGATTTGAAAAAGATCTACAAACGTATCTGCACTCAGGTTGATCCAGTACAGACTCAGCTTAATATCACTGCTCACCCCCTGATAAACTGATTTAGGCTCTCAGAATATCCTAATTATTATTTTAGTACTGGTAACATTTTTCTGAGGACATTTTCTCAGGACATTCGCCAGCTTTTTGTTCGACTTTTCCCGTTCCTTAAATTCCGCAGCAGTTCAGAATGTGACTGCTGCACCATTTAAGGTGGAATGGGAAAATTTGAACAAGCAACCGGCTAAAAAGAAGCTGAGTTCAGCTTCATGGAGGGCTGAAAGGCCTGATATGAGGAGGTTTCTCTATTTCCACTTAACTGAGTAACATTAACTTGTTTTTGCTGTTTCACAGAACCGACAGGTCAGTATTTTGTCTCGTTTGCTAATGTTTGTGATAGCTAGTCACAGCTGCTGCACCATTTAAGGTGGAACGGGAATATTTAAACTAGAAACTGCGAAAAAAGAAGCTAATTCAACCCCATAGTTTTAACACGGGTAGTATTTTTGATAAGGAGTTTTAGTCTATCAAAATATCCTACTTAAACATTTTATTTACAGGTATACCCGAAATTATGCGCTACATCACAACATTTCGATAAGGTAGCACAGCTCGTCAGAGCAGCGCCACAGCCTGCCTTAGTTTAGTGTAGCTTAGTGACATCAAATTGATGTGCAGTAGCTTTAGCTTGCATGTAGCATTATTAGTATTATAGCTCTTTAGCGACCTCGTAATTCAGAGGTTCCGGTGTTATTCGAGAGGAGAATGTTCACAGGACAAAACGTATCGGGTTCTGGACACTTTTATTTAACACAGGGGGCGATAGAGGCGATTTTTCAGAAACCCTATTCATTCTGGCCATAGAGAAATGGAGCTTAGACCCGGAGTTCCTAATATGGGCATACAGGGACTACAGAATTACACACGACCACAGTGGTCTATGGCCAGAATGAATAGGGTTTTCAAAAAATCACCTCTATCGCCCCCTGTGTTAAATAAAAGTGTTCAGAACCCGGTATATTTGGTCCTGTGAACATTTTTCTCTCGAATATCATTGGATCCTCTGAATTACGATGTCGTTAAAGAGTTGAAATATGAATATTGCTACATATGAAGCTAAAGAACCAAGCTCCTCTATTTCAGTACCAAGCGGCAATATATCAGTGTTTTATTGATTTAGTTGTAGAGAAGTTTGTGACTGAGATCTACTGAGAAATATCTGACACGCAGCTGGTAAGCTTGACATCATCAGTACAGCTATAAAAATTAATATTATGTTTCCATATAGTCATACTTTTTCACTTTTTTTGGCTTCATGCTTCCGCTTTAATGGAGTAAGGTTTCAGCAAAGTCCTTTCACTGATGCATAATTTCTCAGTACTTTTCCCACCTCTGCTTTTCTACTCATTAAATAGGCCCTAATAGCAGCAATGTGGCCCACATAGCTCCTAAGGGAGACTTGCTTTTAAAAGAGCTTATTTTGACCCCTCAAATTGCCCTCATATGCTAATTAAATTGATCAAGCTTTTTTTAATTGTGCTCCGGTCAGAGACTCCAGGCCATTTCAGAGATTTTATAGTAGGCTGATAAACATGCTGGTGTCTAATGAAACTTCTCTTGACTGTATAGTGATAGCAGAATGCAATGCTTTTGCACATTTAGTTAAACTCCTCTGCTGAGCCTAACTGTTAAACCCTTTATAAGCTCAATCAAGCACAGCAAAGAACATTGAGGGCCAGTGCATGAAAAGAAAGGTCCTAACTCAACATCCTGAGAATTCTGAACCCAGGCTTAGAGTAATGTGTATTCCAATTTTTAGTTTGCTCCAAGCCAGAGTGCTCCGAGTGAGCGCTGAGAAGCAGAATGCAGGCCATGAATGCCATATGCCTGCTATATTATCGGATTATGGACTAGAAAGAAAAGATTTGCTTCTAGCGCCAGTTTATTAGGAAGATATTTGTTTCCTGGCCTAAATCTTCTATCAGTTTGGCTGATGAATAAAACATTCAGAGCCTGATTATTATCAGATTAGAATTCTTATAATGCGCTATGAAGAGCTCTGAGTCTGACTGGTGCAATAGAAGCTGGGCAAAATATTAAAATCTGCTTCTCCCCAAATCCACAGCTTTTTTTCTACACGACTAAAGAGCAAGTAAAGATGTCAGTGCGTGAAAGCGGTGGGCAATAGGAGGATATGGTGTCATTATTGTGATTAATTAACACAATGTGGTTTTTAGACCAGTTATAGTGAGTCTGTGAACAACCAATGTACAGTAACTGCATAAACTGCATGCCAACTATATGTAAATAGCAGGTCAGCCTATTATGCCATTATTATTGTTATTATTACATTTTATTGTAGTATTTTTTACCATTTGTTTGATTTATTTTTTATATTTATTCCGTAAATATTGAATTGACTCACAAAACCCAGAAAAACTAAATATCGCACTACATATTGTGTATTGTGTGTGTCTTCAAATACTGTAACATTATTTTTTTTTTACTTTATGCAACCCTTATAGTCAGTCTGAAATCAAAATGGGCCTTGTCTACCTTTTCAGTTCATGTCCCTGGTCATATTAAGCACAGTTCATCATAACAGATCATTTAAAATACCACAGTCTTTGAAGTGCTTTTGCCCACGTTTAAAGCATCTTTTGAGTTTTGATTAAATCATTGTGCACCAGCAGATGACGAAAATAATATTGAAGGGGAATTCCACCTAATTAATAAAAATCTGCGAAATTCAACTGTTGAGATGTAAACAGATTCATTCAGAGTGGTTTGAAGAGAGATGGTATGTTGTAGAGAAATGTACAGACTCTCAGTGGTGGAGTCACTGTGACTGCAACACATATAAAGCCATTTTGTTATATCATTACATTACTGTCCAAAATGACCAGTGAACCTACACACATCTTCTGACCTTTTGTATGTAATGTTCATACCGCTAAAATTGTGTGAAAAAAGTTTTAGTTGGAAATTATTTTGCTGTATGTCCTGCATAAACCTCTCTGCCATGAATGGATTTTAAAAATGATCTTTTAGGCCAAAATCTTATCTCAAAAACTATCATAAAATAACATCAAAAACATCATGCAGCATATTTTGTGTAATAACCTTTAAATAGAATAGAATTCAGAACCATCAGCCAACTGTGTTTGCACACACAGGAATTAGACCACCACATTTAACCCATCCGTGCAGTGAAACACCCACATACACGCACACTAGTGAACACACTAGGGGGCAGTGAGCACACTTGCCCAGAGTGGTTGGCAGCCCTATCCACGGCGCCCGGGGAGCAGTTGGGGGTCACGTACTGTCGGCTGAGGGAATCGAATTGGTGACCTTCCAGTCACAAGGCTGGTCCCCTCGAACCAGCCCACGACTGCCCCAAAGGCTTTGGAGTAGTGGCCACCAGACCTGGCTCTGGAGTTGTACCTTCCTGTGGGCCCTAGTTCCAACCGCAACTACAACCACACCTTCTCCAGCTCATTAACTTCTTCAGACGACACTGACTGGCTGAATCAGGTGCACCAGTGTCAGGTATGAACTAAACTCTACAGCAAAGTACATCTCTAGGAGGAAGGTTGGTGACCACTGCTTTAGGGCAGCTGGTAGATTGTTCAGATATCATTCACCTGGTTCACTGCTTGCTTGAGGAGAGACTCAGCTGGCACTAGACACTGACATCTGCTGATGTCCAGTATGTCCAGAAAGCACTGTGAAGAGGCAGGAGATCCGTGTTAGATTTATAGGCCCAATTTTATTTTATTTTTAGCCCTACCCTTTGTTTTTTGAGTGTCATCTTGCCCCTTGGAACTGAGTTACAGGGTAGTGGTTGAAATCTTCCCTATGAAATGGGACCCTCAAATAAAAACATTACTTTATTAACAGCTACTAGCGCTGCTCTGTAGGTGACCATGCCAGTCTGCAGTGACAGCAGAGGAGGGTAAAATTCAGCTCCTCACTGCTGGGCTTTACTTACATTTAGGCCATCATATGCCTTCAAAGAGGGGGGGCAATTATTTATTATTGCCCACCCCTAATTCTTCAGTGATATGAAGCTGAAGTCGGATATTCACCAGCTTCTCGTTCTAATTTTTCCGTTCCACCTTAAATGGTGCAGCAGTTCTGACACCTGAGGCACCAGAATGTAACTGCTGCACCATTTAAGTTGAAGCGGGTAATTTAGCCAGCTAGCCACTGAAACATTAGCAAACTACTAGCAATTTTTTATGCTTGTTATGAAGAAAATTACCATAATACACTGAAATGACATTAAACTAAGATAATACAGTGGTGATCTTAATTTTTAATGGAGAGAATTCTCACATTTGTGGGTCTCTTTGGTCTCTTGTGCTCCATCTTGCAGGTTTTTCTTTTATTCTCATATCACTCTGTTTGAAGTGAGTCTCTGAAAAACCTCCGTTTGGAGGGCCATGTAGCCCTAACACTTCACCCTCAACTGCTCTGTGGTGGTCCTGACCATTTAAGAACAGAGTAAAAGGGGGCTAACAAAGTATTCAGGGAAAGAGACGGTCTACAGTCTGTAATTGTAGAACTACACTCTTAAAAATGATGATTCTTCAAGGGTGCTTTAGTAAAGAAAACGGTACAGAACCATAAACACTCAAAGAACCCTTTGCATGATTAAAGGGTTCTTTGCGTCGTTAAATGGTTCTTCAGATTGATAGGGAATGTGCTGTAGATGGTTCTATGTAGAACATTTTGAAGAGCACCAAAAAGAGTTCTTCTACTGTTACAATGTCAAGCCTGTAACAATAGAAGAAACCCTTTTGGTGCTATATAGAACCCTTTTCAAAAAGGTTCTATATAGAACCTTATAGAACACACCCTCAATCTGAAGAACCCCTTCATGACCCTTTAATCATGCAAAGGGTTCTTTGAGTGTTTATGTTTCTATACAGAACCATTTTCTTTACTAAAGAACCCTTGAAGAACCGTCTGTTTTAAGTGTGTATAAAGTGCACCTACATGATAAGTGGACCTGATACAATGGACAGTGAGTGTAGATACAAGGAGGTGTGCTTAATGAATGTACTGGTCAGCATAAAGACACAAAGATAAGGAGTATCAACACTGTAAACAGTGGACAGAAGTTGTTTTAGTCTTTTTGAGGTTTGAATTGATGTAAAATATTGCATTTCTTTATCTAACCAATTCATTTTGCTTTGCGCTGCATTTCTTTCAAAGCATTCATTTGTTAAGTTAATCACTTATATTGCTTGTTACTACATGAAGTCATTTTGAAGGTGGAAGGTTTTATTACAGTGTAAAAATGTGAAATGTGACACAGAGACAGTGTGGAAAAGCTCCAGTAGGATGCGGCTCAATCAGCCATGAAACTAATATTTCATTCGTATTTCAGCGTATGGCCTTTATATTGTGAGCAAGCCCAGACTAATCAGAACGTTTCTAAGACTGAACAGGTTTTTAGATTATGTCAGTCAGGTAATCAGTGACCTGTAACCGATCACACGTTGAGAGTAATACTCCCAGCCCTGCTAGACAATCATCCTGCCCTTCATCCGTCCATCTATCCAGCTGTCATTCCACACATCTACTTGCCGTGAATGTATTATGCAAAGGAAGACCATACATCCTCAATAATAAAGATTCCAAGCCACGTTTGGTTCCTTTACTCTGAACTCCTCAGTAGATGCTTCTTTAAAGATCAGCCTCTCGTGGTTGTGATTCCACGTTCTTTACTCTGTCGCAATGCAACCAGACGATACACTGTGCACACTGTGAGAGGATGGTTGTAGATAGAGCCGCCATAATACCACTTTTTCTCTTCCAATACTGATACAGATATGGAACGTCGCATATCAGCCTCCTGGTTTACAAAGAAGGCCTAACGGTTCATTTTTATTCAATAGAATCATTTAAAACTCTTTAAAAGCATTTCTCTTGATTGGAAACAAAGGGGTTAAGCTTTTGAAATGCCAAACGAAAAACTGTCCAATCAGGATTTATTTTCTCCATAATATTTAGGCAGACACACTAAGCTTGTGCTCCCAGTTAGGACTTCAGAAGCTGGTATTACAGAAACGTCCTATCTTTTTGTCGTAACTTAAGATCTGACAGGTCAAGATAAGATTTTTCACTAATTCGTATTACAGAAGCAAATTTGATCTTAATTTAGGAATCTTATCTTATCTTACAGCATCTTAAGTTAAGAACTCTTAACTCACTCGATCGAAGTCAAAAATCAACTGTCATGTCTGTTACCTAGCAACCGACCATAGGCGCACAGCTGAAACGTAAACACATAATTAAAACAATCAAGCTAGTTAGCCGGGCAGAAGGCTACCATTACCGATGTAAAAGAAGGTCAACCAAAACGAAAGCGCGATAAACTGTAAGTCATCAATATTGTGACAGCGCTTCGTGCTGTTTCAGTTTCAGTTTCTTAAATGCTTTAGCGGGCAGTGGATTCGTGTCTGCAGGATCTGGGGCTTTAATAAAACCCTCACAAGTTAAAGCACCATTTTCGGTGTAGATAAATGTAGCATCATCATACTAGTTATAGTGAACTGTGCTGCTTGTTACTGCATAAAACAATAGATTGTTAAAACAGCAGTCAAGACACCTCTGGGGTTTATCTTAAGGTTAGAACAGAATTTAGGAAATTTAGTCTATGTAAGATGTTTCTGTAACACTGTTTTCTTATCTGGAGTTATTATAAGATTATGAACTTAAGAACTGTTGTTCTGTAACAGCTTCTGTCCTAAATTCAGTCCTAACTGAAGTTGTCATGGTGACTAAGCAGACAAGATGTCAGACTTACGACGTTTTTGTAATACGGCCCCTGAACTGAAGGCCTAATGTCTAATAACCACCAGATTAACCACCAGATTAACCACCAACATAACTAGAAAGTGACAGAGGAATCAACTAATCATATTTTAGTTTTTAGTGAGTGGGACCAATTTTGTGAGAAAAAAAAACTCACTCTAGGCCTTCTGGAAGTCCTAGATACATCACTGAATAAAAGACATAGCCTAACCAATGGGTTTCAGTCAGATGTTAGAACTGGAAAACAGCAGCAGCAGCTCTATGCCATGGCTTTTTACTGAAAGAGTCACTGTAAACTACAAACAAATTAAAACATATGCTAATATTTCTAATACAAGCTGCAAATAAAGCATAGAACTCTACAAATGTCTGTGTTTAATCTAGAGCAGCCAAAAACTGTTGATGTCCATTGCCATTAGCTCAGCACTGACTTTCAACTAGAATCCCACAGGGGCGCTAGTAGTAATTAGCAGTATTGTAAAGGATTTTTTTCCTTAGTAATTGACCATGTTTTGACATTTTGGTCTGATAGGCCCACCTGTGATAGCCATAGTGTGTACTACCCCACAGGAAAAAATGCCCCGCTTCACATCACAAAACGGCCCTTATCATCAAATCTGATCATAAAATACGCGCCAACTGTTTTGTTATTAATCAATTTCAGCTTTGCTCAATCTCAAGTCTTGTAGGAATGTTTAAATTTGAGTGTAATAGTTTCACAACATGCACAATGGGATAAACAAATGCTTTAACTTTTCTATGTTCCATTTAGAGGCTTATTACACTGGGATTTGGTTTTCTACTACTGACACCACCCAAAAACACACAATGCCACACACAGCTAGCACAGAAGCACCTCATACACTGCAAATAATCCAGCGTTTGAATAAAATAATCACACCCACAGCCGCATTATTCTACCGTCTTAAAAAAGACGAAGACATTTGATTTATTTCACATTTTATTCTTTCCAATCATTGTAATTTTAATATTATAAAGTTTGCTCAGTAGGGGGAGCAGTGCACTCACTGTATGACCTCAGACGCCACCTACAAGCACAGAATACTGTCATTCTATTAGCTCCTTAGAGGAAACGTCTACATTAATTAGGGCACGCTTCATTTAAATATGTACATAGGCTAGTATGCTTGTGCTTGATTTCACGCACTGAAGCGGATCAGTCATTTGCGCTCGAATCTCTGCTTGTTTCCACCACTTATGAAAGTGCCATGAATCAGACGCAGAGTAGTTCGTATGTCATTAAAGTCGGTCTAATCTGCACCCTTTTTTACACAACATTGGTGAATAAAGGCCAGTGTGAGTTTGTGGCACTTCAAGATAGATTTAGATACAGGATTGGAATGGATTCCCTCCAACACCCAACGCAGTCACTTTCCGCTGATAGCAGCCCAATACCTGCATCTCTAGTTGTAGATGAAAAGCTCTTGAAGACAAAGCCTGAGAGATGAATCTTTATCAAAGCCACTCAAAAGCAGCCCTGGCATCATTTTCAAGTCATCGTCAAAGAAGTTTCAATCAGACGAAACGCTAATGTCACACACAAGGCCTCCTGTCGTAGGTTAGCGCTGAAGGTGAAATGAAGTCATCGGGTTTAATCAGAAGCCTCTGTGCAACCAAATGCCGTCCCGAGGCCCGCTAAGATTTATCTGGGCAATGAAAGTGCGCGGCCACCCAGGCCCTGTGACTCACAAGCAAAGCAAGACTTGGCAATGTCTTTGTTACAAACGGAGATTATTAAAAAGATGTCCCTCGGCAACTCATTATACCATCAGCTTGGGCCATTTCTCCCCTCTAGCCCTTTAATTAAATCGGAATTATTTGAAAAAATAAAGAAAAATCAGCGGCTATGTGACTGCCAGCTAGTCCGTCATTGTGCCAGCAGGCAGGTGCCTTATCTCAGTCATGTGTCCACCCCCTCCCCTGCCCCCCACCACTCAGAGCTCGTGCTCTCCTTGACTTCTGGGCCTTTCTCTTCTCTCTTGCTCGCCCTCCCCCCCCCCATCTCTCTCATCCCTCGCTTTTTGTGCCGCCTCGTTTAGCATTTAGCATTGTCAGGATGAGCTGCACAGGCGTATGGTAGGTCAATTCCAACGCCGCTCGGTCGTGTTCGAGTTTGAGAGTTGAGAAACGTCTTCTCGAGAAACTTTCCTACGCGCTTATGAATAAAACTCGCAGTTCATCATCTCTCTTACAATCAGGAAAATTGATGAGATCCCCCCTCATTGTAGAGATACAATAGCAGTCAGGACATGTCCATTACTTGACTGATGTTATGCTTCTTTCGGCGTAATAATATCTAATTCCGCGCAAATGTAAGGAAACAATGGAAGTGAGTGATTGCGACGTGAGCAGGGGACAATAATGCGGACGAGGGTAGAAAACACAATTACAGCGTGAGTAAAGCTGTGTCTGTCAGCACTAATTATGTGTTCTGTTAATGGCGCTGTTTAGAAAAATAGCCCGTAGCCTACAGAAACCATTGCGGACGGAGAAGTTAAGCAGGATATTGTCAAAGGGAATCTTTTTTTCATTATGCACAACAAAAGACAAACAGTCAGGAGGCTTTGTTGTGCAGAATATGTTCTTATTCTGTATGGTCTTTTGTCTTATTGAAAGAAGGAAATTGCTGTTACTTGGGAAAACAGAAAATAATGTCAAGGTTGTTTTTGAAAGGCTTTCCACGTGTCCTTTGAATACTTCGGTCTTCTCTAAAGACTCATCTTTCTCTCTTTCTCTCGTCGAGAGCTATTCAAAGAAGTAATAGACAAGTAAACAAGACGTCTAAAACCATTGTTGCAAGATGTCACAAAGGCCAAGAGCAAAGCATACTACTGTGAGTTGTGCAAGATTAGATGTTGTCAATTAGTTGCATTGTGCGCTTTCTTGGTAACAACGTCTTAATGATCTGTAATTCTGAAAAGTCTTTGAGATTGTTAGCCACTGTTTAAAGGGCAAAGGTATGGACCTGCAGATGAATGCAGTTTATAAAGCAGAGCTTGTGAAAGCAGCTATGTTTGGAGGTGGTCATGGCCATGGAGAGCACTCACGCAGTGTTAGAGCCATGCTGGCGAGCTCCATGTGTATACACCTTTCAGAGTTGAAGATTCTGGAGAAAGACTGTTGATGTTTGAACTCAACAACAAAATAAATACACCTCTGCCTTCGGTGCTGCTTCAGATATTCCCCCCTCCCCAAATTCATGAATGTGCATTGACAAAGCGACAACAATGACACAGCAAGTAATGTAACTAACGTTAACTAGGTCGTGGGTTAGGAAATTGTCGCTACAATCGCTGCTGCGAATCCAACCAGTTGGGATTAGCTTTTACAAACAATAGTAATAAGGGACAAAACAATACTGACCTATTGGTTCTGTCAAACAGCAAAAATAAGTTAGTGTTGCCCACCTGTCAAGCAGAAACGCAGCAATGTTCTCATCCCTTTTTTAATACCTTTCAACTCTTGGAGGTCTCTCCACCATCAAAACGCTTCACGGATGTTAGCACTGGCTCTTTGTCCTTGCCTGATCTAAGAATGGCTTTTTCAATACACGTTTCCACTGTTCATCAGTCCATTTCAGATCAGCTTGAGCCCAGAGAAGTGGGCAGCGTTTCTAAACGTTACTGACATATGGCTTTTACTGTGCATAGTACGGTCTTGCATTTGTTAATGCAGCGAAAAATTCTGTTTATTCATAATGGTGACAATGGTAAAGTAGTCCTGTGTGGCGCAACCATCTAAACCTTGGGCCCCTCATCAGGAGGTCATGAGTTAGATCCCCAGTGACAGCCATCTGTGGCAAGGGGTCCAAGACTATTGGCCTCGCTTTCTCTGGGTGGGTAGGATGCTGGTTAATGTAGGCTAAGCATTAGCAGCAGTTCGAAAAGATGCAGTGGCTGGATTTACATGACTTGGAAGAAGCATTCGCTAGCCTTCATCATCCTAGCGCTGGCAGTATCGTTGACTGACAGAGACCAAGCTAGTGGGTGGAATTGGATGCGGCTAATATTGAGGGGAAAAATAGCAAGGGGATCAAAGGTCATTCAGTTATAGTTTTTGCCCTTTTTTGGCCTGATCTTTCCAGATTCCCTGAATCTTTTGGTATTAATATGCACTGTAGAGGTTGAAACACCTAAAATCTGTGCAAATGTTCATTGAAGAACGTTGTTCTGTTGGATTATTTGCTGATGCATTTTTGGCAAAGTGGCGAGCCTCTACCCATCCTTGCTCCTAAAGGACTAGGCCTACCTGGATGCTCCTTTTCTACTCAAGCATGATTGCATCACCTCTTTCAGAATGTTTTCTGAATATTTAACAACATTCTCAAATTGCCCGTTTTAATGAACGTCATCAATCAAAGGGCATCAATTTCAGAATAAGTCTATATTTCCAAAAAGTTGATATGGTAAAACATTAAATATTCTGCCTTTGTACTGTTTTAGTTTAAATACAGGTCAAAGTAGATTTGGTTTTTATTTGCATTTTACCTACTGTCTGAACTTTTTTGGAATGGTTATGGACATTCTCCAAGATCTGTTTTAGCAAGGCTAGGCTCAGCATTGCTACGACTTTGTGGGTGAACTTGGATTCCACAGGCTTTCTTGTTCTTGGGCGCCCCCTCTGGTGCACTACCCACCTCCTGTTGAAATTTCCCTTGAGTAACTCCATATTGAGCCATATTGCAGATTTTAATTAACATCCAAAATTAACATAAAAAGACAGGGATTTATGTGAAGCTTTAAAAAAATGATAACTGTCTATAGTAATTGGACAGGGTAGCGGGTAACACATGTACAGCCTTGTGTGTTGAAGACAGAGGTATAAATCCCTGGTCGAGCAGTATTGCTACCATAATTTGGCTATGTTCAAACTACTGAAGTGAACTTTCGAAGGCTGTTAAAGAAAATATCATTCCTTAAACTACTCTTATGCGCAGATTCCCGAAGATGACATCATATTCTTGTTTTTCATTCATTCTAGCTGTACAGGACTAGATAAAAGTCATGCATAAAAGAATTTGGCCCTAATAGTTCAGAGATGCCAGGCCTGTTTAACATGAGCTGAAGTCACTGTCCCACTTCGCTGTTGCCCACCAACTCCTGGGAACGCCAGTCCAGACATCCAATTGGTTTACTACCATATTAAATAGTATGATTAAAATAATAATAACACCACTCACGGTGGATTCAGTTGATATACTATTTTATACTGTGTGTGTGGATTGAGATGCAGGCTAGAGCTCATTTTGCCTGGCATCTCTGAGCTGCAAACAACATGGCCATAAAAAGATGGCTATAAAGATTATTCTACTCTGAGATAAATCTCTCCATTTTGCTCATTTCGATGCAGCCTATGTCATTTAAAGTTTCTTTGCATAACTGTAGTAGATGGAAAATTTCCTTTTTTCTGCCAAAATGTTGTAAATGCGCATATTATTTGAAAAATGTTTAATTAGAATCCTGGCCACTGACATAACCTTGCCATAAACATATATTTAATACCATGTAGACGTTCATTAAACTGTAAAACAGTTATTCTTACTCACACATCTAATTTCCAAGATAGGTTCTTCAAGGAACCATCCATTGAGAGGTTCTTCAAGGAACCAAAATCGCTCCAAAGAACACTTTAGGCACCTTCATGACATACATGAGTGCAAAAATGAGAAGGCATTGTTCAACAAGCTTGCATCATTCTGCTTTGCAGTCTATAACAACCACAACGGCCTCTATGTTAAATGAAAAGAGGGTTGAACATTGTGATCAGAAAGAAAGCTGATTCAAACAAACGTGAAACAGCCACACACAAAGAGATGCCCACCATTGAGCCATCAAGGTCAAAGAAGGGCCCTCCTATCAGGCCCTGTGTGAACGAATGAGAGAGGAGTCTCTCTCTGCAGGGGCCTTCCTTCACCCAACAGAGGAGAATGCAGGAGAACGCAGAGGAGAAGGAGAGAAGAGGTGGCGAAAGTGAATTATCAATCTGCTTTACATTTGAAGGTAATTAGAATTCTTCATTTCTTCTGTGCGGGCTGGGGCAGAAAGACGCCGGGCGCTTTGGGGTGACAGGTTAATTGAGGAATAATACCCTTCAGAATGATGGATTTTGGTGACTTGAGATGTCAGGATCCATTATGGGAAATTTAAATTTGCAATTAAAGTAGGAGGTGGGGTGCGAGATTCCCTCGTTTTAATTTTCCCTGCCCCAGCAGCCCCCACCACCAAACTCAGTTATTAATGCTCTGCATTAGACGGCCGGTCCCTCCATTACGCTTTTGTCTGCTTCTTCATGTTTGGAGGGAAAATAAGGCTTGATTAATATTCTAACACATAAGTACAACAGCCCCGACGGAGCGGGGACACTGGTCAGCGGAGACCGCGTAAGGGAAGTGACATTTCAATATGCAGAGTGATTTCCCTTCTGGTTATCTCACCATCATGGGCTTGAAAACAGCAGCTGAGGGGGGAATAAGCAGCAGCTTGTTTTTTTAATTTGTAGTGAAATTTCAAACCACTCCTGTCAACTGCTACAGGAAGCTAAAGTGATTTTTTTTCGACAAATAAATCAAATTTACACAATTTTCCTCTTACTACAAATGTAGTCCGTTCATCATATTTGCTGTCCAAAGTTTACTTCTATAGTTTTACCCTGGAGCTACAATGGAGTTGATGTAGACAACAATCCAAGGAGGCTTATAACTACCATTTAGCCAACTTGTTCCCAATCCTATTTCTTATTTTTAACCCTACCCCTTGTTTTTGAGTGTCTCCTTGCCCCTTGGAATTAACTTACAAGGGGTAGTGGTTGAAATCTTCTCTATGAAATGGGATCCTCAAATAAAAAGAGCATTACTTCATTAACAGCTACCAGCGCTGCTCTGTAGGCGACCCTGCCAGTCTGCAGTGACAGCAGAGGAGGGTAAAGTTCAGCTCCTCACTGCTGGGCTTTAGTTACATTTAGAGAATCATATGCCTTCAAAGAGAGGGGCAATTATTTATTATTGCCCACCCCTAATTCTTCAGTGATATGAAGCTGAAGTCAGATATTCACCAGCTTCTTGTTCAAATTTTCCCGTTCCACCTTAAATGGTACAGCAGTTCTGACACATGAGGTACCAGAATGTAACTGTTGTACCATTTAAGGTGGAATGGGAAATTTAGCCAGCTAGCTACAGAGACATCAGCAAACTACTAGCAATTTTTTATGCTTGTTATGAGGAAAAGGGCCAAAATACATTGAAAGGACATTAAACTAAGATAATACAGTGGTTATCGTATTTTTTGTCAAAGAAAAATCTCACATTTGTGGGTTTCTTCACCCTATTCACCCTACCCCTCTATCTCAACAACAATCGGGACACCCTACCCCTAGACATGAACATGCAAATTGGAGGGGTAGGGCTAAGTGGTAGGGGTGAGGGGTGAAATGAATGAATGGGCCTTCATGCTAAAATCATAACACATGAGTTAAGTTGTTAAGTCATCTCAAATAGACTTATGTGATTTCTGACCCTGCGTGACATTCCGTTAGCTGTAAAACACAATGCTGCTTCTGTTGTGCTTCTATCGTTTTAGCTTTTTTCCATTTTTTAGTTGCTAGCATGTCATACGGTGTCAGAAATGGCTCAAAGCTTCCATCATAAGCTTCCATTACCTGTTACTGGTGACAAATAAAGAAGCAAACATGTCTTGGTTGACCTATTTGGGCTATTTGTGTAAAACCAGTTGAATGGAAAGATATTTGTACATGTTTTGCTGAGCTTTCACTTTACGGTGAATTTCTTTCTAAAGGAGATATTCAGGGTTTTATTCTGTTTGTCTGGGTTTCCATAGATGGAGAGAAATGGAGAGAGAGAGAGAGAGAGAGAGAGAGAGACAGAAAGCAAGAGAGAGAGTGAGAAAAATAAAGAAAGACAAGGCGTAACTTTGTGTTCCACAGCATATGTTACATGCACCAAACCATGACCTTTGCAGACTCTGTTCCAGCTTGGAGGTGCAGGAGAGGTCACAGGAGACGGTCAGATTCTTGCGGTCATTGGAGGCCAGTGGCGTCCTGCAGACAGACAGGTGAAATATAGCGAGACGCGTCTCCCTCACAGCCTCACCTGTTTTTACAGCTCATCTTCTGCTGAGCGCTGAGCTCTCACAACAAGTGGTCAATGACAACACTTGTGTCCATAAATTCCATTTATAAAACGGGCTCATTTGACCGTTTGAAGGGCTAATCTCTTATACGGCCTTATTTTTAGACGCCGCTATTTCACTCATCTGAATGACGTGATTGACTTGTAACCTTACTACGGGGCGTTGCTTTACAGCTCAATCATATCATGTATTCTGGGTCTGCTGCAAAGTGAACTGCGGACGTGTGACGCAGTGTTTAGGTGTAACATTAGCAAAACTTTCTGGGTTGATTCTCAGCCTCATAACTCCTAATTAAGTCATATATCATTGCAGCAGATTTAATAAGATGAAATGAGCAAGCAAAAATCTATTACTGGAAAGCCATCCAGTAAATAGATGCTGAAACTCGAAGTAATGCAGCCTAAAACAGCAATTATCTGTATTTTTGGGGGGGGGGTTTTGGCAAAAGCCACTGAGTTTGACCAACGTTTAGGCCTAACGTCTCTTGATGGCAGTGTTTCCTAAACAAAACTTTTTCTTACCCAAATTGTAGATCAGCCAAGACATGTTTGGCGAAGTTTCCTTCTTTGGTTTTACACCGGAACTATGAGGCTAATGTAGCTTACAAGCTTATACAACATCAGTTAGCATCAAGCAAACTGTTTGCTACTGATAAAATTCAGGGTTTGCGATGACTGCATTGAAACTGGTGGTGGTGAGGGGGGGGGAGGGGCAATGCCCTCCCAATTTTAAAAACTACACAAAATAATTTTGGCTGGCTTGTAATGGCTGTCAAAAAAACTACTTAGTTAATTTTATTGATAACAAAGTCTTTTCCACAAAATCTCCCACATGCACCCATTATGACTAAAACAGACAGCTGGAGTGAAGACATGCTGTGCACAGACAAAGTTTTCACTTAAAAGTCCATCACTGTAAATCAGCTTAGCCAAGCAGCTAACCAAGCAGCTAACTTCGCTACTTTTTACTTGTATTATACTACATGATTGTGGTCTGTTTTCACTAAAAAGTGGCTACATGTGGAGCATTAGCTGTGTGAAGCAGACCCTCCTCTCTGTGTACTACCTGTATTCAGTTATTCAGTAATAATTTCAGTACATATTTGCTATACAATAATCATTTGTTTACCTATGTGATTAATAGCTATTAATAGTCCTGTTGATAGACCAGCATGAATTCCATAGTTGTTTAAGCTGGTCTAAGCTGGTTTATGCTGGTCTGGTGCTGATTTAGCTGGTTACCTAGAATGGTTATGCTGGTCAACAAGCATACCAGCATCCAAATTACAACATCATGCTGGTTTTGCTGGTGAAAATAGAATGGATAGAAAAATAGATAAAGAAAAGAAATTGCCATTTTTATAGGCAATGAAATGAGATCTCTGTACTTACAATGTATCAGAAAGATATGAGACATTAATATTCCTGTTAATAATATTGTTAGTATTTTATACAACAGTTAGTTCCGGCCAAGCCAGCTGATTGGTTGAGAAGCGTTCTAACTGTGCTGTTATTTCGCCATAACATCACAGGTTTTTCACAAACACTATATCACTCTGCTGAGACGCTGTCGCTAAGCAACGACTTTGACCGCTGTAGGAGACGCTCAAGCCATTTGAGCGTTTTCACTTCTTACTTTGCCACAAACAGAAAACGGACACTTTTAAGATCACGTTTGACCGACAGCCGATTTGGTCAGACTCTGAAGATGAGACGACACTAAATTCCCAATCTGTCATCACCACTGAGCAGCTTTTCAGTCGGCAGATGTGACAGAAGAACAGCTAAACAACCTGGAACCAGCCAGAAATTAACCCAATAACATTCACCAAACATGTAGTCTGATCTTCAGAGTCGGACCAAATCAGACTGAGCCATAAAACTGACACAATAAAAAACCAAAAAGCCGATGACAGTTTGGGAATTTAGTGTAAGGAGCTGGGAGAACGAACTGCCGGCTGTGCAGCGAGTGGGCGGAGCTCGTTACTCTGACGTAGCAACAAGCTGCTCGTTAAGGATTATTTATTTCTTACTTTATTTAACTGTTGTATAAAAGCAGTAGAACACTCGAGGAGTGTGTTATCACCAATAACATCACGGCTGTGATGATCTACGGCGACCAAATCACAGCTGTGATATTATTTCGTGATAACACACTCCCTCTGTGTTCTACTGCTTAAATATAGCAGTCTAAAATAGTATAGCTGTATATTGACATCATGACAGTATGATAACTGTAACTGTATTATATAAAATGTTCATCTAGTTTTACGTTTAGAATGATTTACAGTTAAATCCCTGCTACTAGTACTGTTAGCTATTTAGCCAACATACTTTGGTCTATTTTTATACATGACAGTAAGTCACACAGTGACAGAAACCACATAAACCAGTCTATTCAAGATCACATCA
Source organism: Colossoma macropomum (assembly GCF_904425465.1). Lineage (NCBI taxonomy): Eukaryota > Metazoa > Chordata > Actinopteri > Characiformes > Serrasalmidae > Colossoma > Colossoma macropomum. The sequence goes on from NW_023494799.1 coordinate 37,530,177, forward strand.
CAGCGTAACGTGGTTGAGTCTGGTTTGCAATGGGAAAGTAGTTAGCACAGTGCTAATAGTTGCAGCATAAGCTCCAGCGCAAACCTAAAGAAAACATCAGGCACCAAATACGTGCTGGCTGATCAGCTACGCCTGGCACAAACACAGGCGCGTGAAGAGGAGAGGGAAATCCAGCGTCGCCCTTTTCTCAGAAAAGACAATGCGACTGCCGGTGTCAGCCAGTATAGGAGCAGTGAAGGTGACAAATTGCAGAACAGCGCTCCTCAAATATTCAGGCAGTGTGGTGGGTGGTGGGTGGGTGTGGGGGTGGGGGGTCCTGGAGAGGAGACAGATACACTGTTCTTTAATGGTGGAATAGAGAGAGGGAGGGCCTCATGAAGAAGAAGAAGAGAGAGAGGGAGAGGGAGTGGGGAGGCGGAGGGAGATGAGAATGCTCTGCTGCTGAGGTGTTTTAGCAGTTGGTACCTGCGTGTAACAGTGACAGCATAATGAAGTGAGACAAATGCAGCTTTTATTGTCTCACCTCTTCTCTAAGCCCCCCACAAAACCCCCCCCACCCAAAACTCACTCCTGCATTTAGCATCAAACACGGCGCAAACACACACACACACACACACACACACACACACACACACACACACGCCGCATTCTGCTCGGACAGCTGGAAACAGAATTCATCTGATTCGTTCAGCTGCTTTTCTCTCTCACCCCAGTTCTTCCTTTCATACTCCCCCTCCTTTACTCTCTAACCTTCTCTTCCTCTCTCTCTCTCTGCCTGTCTTTATCCCTCTCTCTCTCTTTCCTCCCCTTTCTCTCTCTACCCTTCTCTCTCATTATCTTTCTCCCTTCTTTCTTTTCTCAGTTCTGTTTTCTCCCTGTCTCTCCTTCTCCTCCCCCGTCCTCTCTCTTGCTATCTTTCTTTCTCGTCTCCTCACTTTTCTCTCTCTATCCCTCTCTCTCTCTTTCTCTTTAGCACTATCTCTCTTTCGTCATCTTTCTCCCCTCTCTCTATCATCCTCTCTCCCCCCTTTCCTCTTCTCTCTCTCGCTCTCTCTCTCTTTCTCCCAGAAGGAGAGATTTTCTCAGTTCGTCTTTCTCTCTCTCTCCCCCTCTCCTCCGCCTTTCTCTCTGTCCTTCCCTTTCTCGTTTCCTTCTCTCTCCCTCTTGCAATCTTTCTTTCACGTCCCCTCACTTTTCTCTTTTCTCTCTCTATCCTTCTCTCTGTCTCTCTTTAGTACTATCTCTCTTTCTTTCTCTCTCTCTCTCTCTCTCTCCCCCACCCCCTCCCCTCTTTCTCCTTTAACCCCCCCCCCTCGTAATAGGATCTGCAGGAATCATTCAAAGGCTAGATATAATTTACTGCTCGTCATGCACAATGCCCCGCCTCCCCCCAGCCCCCACCCTGCATTGCCCCCTTTCTCAATCGCACAAGGTGCCCTGCGGATGAACTAATCATACTTGAAATATTATTTCTGCTTCTTATTCCTCCATTTCATGAACAGCCTCAGTTTTATGGTGCAATAGATTTAACCCCTGCCTAGTAACACACACATGTAGGGGTGTGTGTGTGTGTGTGTGTGTGTGTGTGTGTGTGTGAGGGAGCCTGCTGCATGTTTATTACTTACATTTGAGTATGTTGTGACAGGGAAATGTTCTTCACTGATTTCTGTTGCACCAACAGCGTCATCTCTTCAGAGACCCCCGTTTAAACCGGAGAGCAAATCTCACAGTGAATCTGCTTCAATACAGAGCTTAAAGAAACGATTCCACCACAATCAGTGACCCAGAATGATTCACATTCAAAACGATTCAGAATTATTTTCAAAAATTAACTGAATACATTAATGTGAATGTAAGATAAGGGCTGGCTGTACTTCCGGGTGGATAACATGCGTCCAGTCAGCATGGAAGCAGCTCAGTTCAGAGAACTGTTATTTACAATGAATTCAAACATAACAGATAAAACACTGGTGGTAAAATCTTGTTGTGGTTGAGGATGTGATGTCAAACGTGCCCAAGTGTATAATGATTTTATTCATATTTGTCCTGATTTCTAAAGCAGGTAATTTAGAACTGCTATAAATAGTACCCCACATACTTAAAAGATGGTTCTTCAAAGGTTTTTTCATGCTGAAATGGTTCTAAGTTGTATATAGTTGCACAGTGCCGCCATATGGCAACAATTACTTTATCTCAACTTGACTAATTCTACTAAAAGTTCATTTTTAATATTTCTCATTAAAACCAGTTGAGATATGATAATTTTTTTGTGAAATGATACAATTAATTTGTTTCCATATGGCGACTACATGCAAATATGCAAGTGGTCTTGTGCACCTATTGGACTCTGATTGAATTTCTTAGCACTAGGCTACTCTGAGACTATGTTTACAACTTTTGATTATACATAAAATGGAAAAAAACACATTGTTACTCTAACATATTATCTGGATTGTAAATTATACCTCTGAAAATCATAGCTTTAACAGAAGGAAATATGATATCCTACCCAAATTATATGTCAGTCAGTCTTTTATGTACATTTTTAGTCAATAAAAACATGTTGATGATGACTAAATGAGATGAATGATGTTGGATGAGAATGATTAAATTAAACAGGAAATACTTTTATTTTTTATTTTTGATCAAGGAAATGATGTGCCCATGTCTTATTAGAGGTGTGTGTAATCTCAATCTGATGTTATTATTACCATACATTCCACTTAACAATTGAAATTCTATTAATTTAACTGTGTAAATATTAGGTTAAACATTTCACTATGTAAGTTGGATTTGTTTAGTCATGTTTTCAATAAAAGGATGGTACTTATGGTACTTTCCACGATTATGCATTGTTGTCTTATGGCAACAATTTACTAAACACCCCCCCTCCCCCGCCTTTTAGAAAAAAACACATTTTCTTTAATATATTTTCACTATTTAAGCAGTTTTAAATAATAAAAAAACACATTAAAGCATTTTCACCATGTTTATATAATAATTCATGCAATGGAGGGTTGAATGGCTCTTTGTATGGTGAAAACGTTCTTCAAATTGATTTAGACTGTGTTGTATACGGTACAAAACCTTTTTAAAAATGGTTCTACAGCACCAAATCGGATTATGCTATTGTTATGATGTCAGGCTTCTTAGCTAATTAAGCAAATTAGATGCTCTAGAGTGACATAAAATGACCAAAAGGACCAATAAACTGTGGTAGTCGTGGTTACTGTAACAGTTCCAGCGTTCTCCTGAGCAGGTAGGAAATGAACCAGTAACTAGAAGTAAGTTCAGTTGGTTCATGTTTGGGTCTGTTCTTGTTTTGAATGTGAAGGGAAAACACTCTAATACATTAAATGCTTCTTTACAAAACGACATAAATGAACAACACAAAGTCCTGAAGTGATTAACATGCGAATATCAGTTTGGAAGCTTTCTGTTTTTCCAGTATTTTGGTTAAATAATAGCGCTACCTGTGCTATTCACCTGGAATTTCTTTGCTGTTGTGATGTGACGCTGATTTGTCCTCTGAGAGAAAGACTAAACGTTCATAACCGAACATGTGACATTAAAGCCATTCTACGTAGGTTTTGGGGGGGGTTTGGGGGTTTTGCGACTTCCCTGGGGGAAATGTGTAATAATAACATTAGAAGTGCTTTGAACCCCTTTAGCAAGCAGATACAGGGTCCCGTAAAGCAAAATAGTCCCCAAAGAAATGTTTTCAGATTTAACATTATTCTACCATTATTGACATTACGTACTGCAGTGTTTACAGAAGAGATATAGCTTTCGCTCAAGTCGTGGTGCTTTATTTCCAGGCTGTTGTCAGCCACAGCCACGCCGTACATAAGCAAGGCTTTTCTCTGCCTAACTCACATCTCACCCCCTCAGCTCCTACTGCTCACACACATTCACCCCGGGCGGTTCCTAGCCCCAGCCTCTACAATAAGAGTCTGTAGCAGAATGAACCCAGTGGAAAATCGCCAAGGAACACAAAACCCAACACTAACATGATAAAACATTTCGCAAACACACTACGACATAAAACTGTAGATTCATGAGTGGTTTTGTGTAGTAAATGAAATAGTTATGTTTGTGTTGTAGATCATTGTGACTCCTGGTTCCTATAATCACCACAAAAAATCTATTATTAGTTATTAAGTTTCTCTACAATTAACAAATTCACATCTGAATTATTTACACCTCGATAACTGAATAATGTAAAATTGGTGAAGAATCAGTGAAACTCTTTGAGAACATTTCCCATCTCCTCTAGCAGTAAATCAGAAAGTATTTCAGACATCAGAAATTTTCTTATGACAACTATGACATTTCTTCTTGTTCGTGTGATAATGGCTGTAGTGAAACTGCACCTCACACATTTTCACTGAAGGAGACGTGGTTCATATCGGCTGTTTATTCAGTTCAGCAGACTTTTCACAGAAGGGAGAGAGACGGGGAGAGAGAGAGAGAGGGGGGGGAGAAAGGGAATAGAGAGATAAAGAGAAATAGATGGAGAGGATAAGGATAGAGAAGGGGGAGAGAGACAGTGAGAGAAAGAAAGTAAGAGTGAAAGAGACAGAAACAGAAGAAAAAGATAAAAGGAAATAGAGAGATAAAAGAGAGATGTAGCAGTAAAGAAGAAAGGGAGAGACAGTGAGTGAGAGGGGAAGGAGAGAGAGATAGAAACAGACAGCTAAACAGAGAGAGAAATGGAGAGGGGAAAAAGAGAGAAGGAACAGAGAAAGAGAGAGATAGTGTGAGAGCAGACAAGTGAGAGAGAGTAATGGAGAGGAAGAGAGAGAGAGAAAGAGTGTGTGTGTGTGAGATGGAGAGAGAGAGGGAAAGAAGAAAGAGAGAAAGACTATGTGAGAATGATAGGAAGAGAGAGAGAGGTGGGGAGAGGGGGGAGGCGGGGAGAGAGAGAGATGGAGGGGCGATAGAGAGAGGAAGAGAGACAGAGCCAGGGGGGAGAGAGAGAGAGAGAGAGAAAGAGAGAGAGAGAGAGAGAGAAGAGAGAGAGAGAGAGAGAGAGAGAGAGAGGGAAAGAGCGAGAGACAGAGAGAGAGAGAGATAGAGGGTGATAGAGAGAGAGAAAGGGACACAGAGCCAGGGGGGAGAAAGAGAGAGAGAGACATGGAGAGGACGATAGAGAGAGAAAGAGAGACAGAGTCGGGTAGGGGTGAGAGAGAGGGAGAGGGAAAAAGAGAGAAAAAGAGACAGAACCGGGTGATGGGGGGAGCGAGAGAGAGAGAGATAGAGATAGGAAGAGAAAAGAGAGACAAAGCCAGGGGAGAGAGAGAAAGAAAGAGAGAGAGAGAGAGAGAGAGATGCAGCTGGAGGTGAGACGGATGGTGTGCCAGCAGCGTTTGTGGGAAAGTGACAGAGATGGGTGTGTAATGCTATTGATCAGCACCACCCCCATTGATCTCCAGAGAGGCAGCGGTGGTCTGGATTAAGAAGAAAGTCCTTTAAACCTGTATGGGGCATTACATCATCAAAGCGCTCCCTGGGCCTCATCGGCCAAACATGGTAAACGGATTTGGAGGGGGGGAATTGACTCGATTACAGGAACATCATTTGGAGAAGTATAAATCAGCTTTATTGTTTGGATTCTGTCTGAACGCCGACTCCGGCTCGCTCCGAAACGACGCCCACACCTCCGCTTCCCTCTCTCAATATCTCTCCGTGTTCTGTTTTCTTTGAGAAGTGAAAGGTTCCCTGCTGCAAAGTTGAGTTGTTGTTTTTGAAAATAATTGGTTTAACCGTGGCTCCCGCCTCCTCGAGGGGAGAGAGGAGCTATGAAAGCGTTCTCCTGGGCCCTACTCTTACATCGCAACCAGCATAGCTACTGTCTGTTTGGATTGCGCTCCATATTGCATAATACAGAGCTGCTGTTTCCTCTAAAGAGTCCTCACTTGTTTCTCTGCTGTCTATTTATGCTGCTCGTTGCATAATAAGCGTTTCCTGAATCACGCTAATTAGAGATTTTGTAGGGCTGATATGAACACATTCTTTTCTATTAATAAAAAGCATGTAGTTGTCCAGCAGCTGATGTATATTCCCTGTCCACTTTATTAGAAAGACCTACTTCCACTTTATGAGCTCCACCTGCCTTATAGGTCCACCATAGAGGTGTACAATTACAGACTGTAGCCCATCTGCCGTCATGGACGATTTGTTAGCCACCCTTTGCCCCGAGGTCAGTCCAGTGGGACCCCATGCTCTGTTTTCCCTTGCTGAAAAAAAAACAGCCCAGACCAGCATGCATTATGTGCTGGTCTACGTTAGTTTAGGCTGGTCTAGTACTGGTTTAGCTGGTCACCCATCATGCCAATGCTGGTTGACCAGCATCAAAAATACAGCATACACTGGTTTTGCTGATCAGCCATGCTGGTCTAGGCTGGTTTTTCTAGCAGGGCTCCTTCCTCTAAAAGCCCTGACCCAGCACATAAGGAGCTTGTTCATCAGTTAATGAGGTGAATCAGGTGTGCTTGATGAGCAAAAGCACAAATGTGCAGAGTGTGGGGTCCCCAGGGCTGGGATTGTGACTCTCTGCACTAATGAATTCATCATTGGTCACTTTCTGACCTCACGACTGCTGCTGGACAGATATTATTTGTGTAGTTGACCATTCTCAACACAGCACCGACAGGGCAGGCGGCGCTGATATGGGTAGCAGATTTGCTGGGGTTTTTATAGATGTCAGGTGTTGAGAGTGGTCTGCTCAAAAATATCCAGACAACAACAGCTCTGTGGTCAGAAACTGACCTCTGATGAAGAACTAGAGCAGGGATGCACAACTCTGGACCCTGAAGTGTTGGTGTCCAGTACAGTTTGGTAGTTGCCCTCCTTAAACACATCCACTAAACTTGGCAATTAGCAGATGAGTTGAACCAGGTAGGTTTGAGCAGGTAATTCACCAAACTGTTCTGGACACCGGCCCCCCAGGACCGGAGTTGTGCACCCTCGGACTAGTGGATGGCTAACACAAATTGTGTATAAACAGATAGACCACAGTTTTTAAATGGACACTGTCGAGGTAGAGGTACAAGGGAGGGGTTTCTAATAAAGTGGACACTGAGAATATTGTTACCATACGTTAAACTGCCGTTAACTGTTAAACAAACGAACAAACAAATAAATTAATAAATAAAAAGGTTTTCTGAAATTTATCCATGCTTTTGTCCATTTTTATAGATAACAGATAGATAACATTTGACATGATGTTTTAGTTGACACAATGCTAATTAGCGGGTATATTCTTTTAAGGCTTAACCTCTAATTGACCAGGTTATATTTTGGTTTTTCCATCTGAATTTATGACCAAATCATAAGGGAAATTATTCAGTAACTGCATGAAATAAATGTACATTTTTATTTTATTTATTATTTTATTTTGTAAAAGCTCCCCTCAAATTAACAGAACATGTATTTTATGATCACACATATTGCTATATGCTTACAATTTACTGCTGAAAGCCAAAAATCTTAGACGCTCTTTGTATTATTTTATAAAAATAATGTTTACAGAGCAGATCACTGAAGAGACGCCATCTGTTTATAGTTTATAGCCCAGATTTGTGGAAAAATGGGTCGACTTTCAGTAGAACAAAAAAAAATAGTGAGTTCAGCTTCTTTTATTATAAGAGATTATTATTATTATTATTATTATTTTTTTTTTTTTATTTTTACCCGCTTTTCTCCCCAGTTTAGTCGTCTCCAATTCCACCCGCTTGTTAGGACTCCCCCAATCACACGATACTATCAACGCTAGGAGGGTGAAGGCTAACACAGGCTTCCTCCGAGACCTATGAAGCCAACCACCGCTTCTTTTCGAGCTGCAGCTCACGCAACGTCACTGGACAGCTTAGACGGGCCATCGCTTAGACGGTTGCGCCACTCAGGAGCTTATTATAAGAGTTTAAAATTACATCACCCATCTATTTGACTGGAAAGAAGACAGTTACAGCTCTCATACGACCCCCACCTTTTGAATGTAGCTTATGAAATATGAAAGTTATGAAGAACATGGCACGTTTTGGAACCACCGGTGGCCTCAAGGAGTTGAAAAGGTTAAATTTGTGCCAGGATCTGGATCCGGCACCTCCCAGATTGGAGTAGGGACCTTTTTAGTGGATCCTGCACTTCAGAAATGATAATAAAAGCAACACCAACGCTGTTTTTCACTCGCGAATGCGCCCAGTACTGCTGTGGTTGTTCTTCCCTCAAAAGAGCTCAGTAATACTGAGTTAAACCACTGACTGGTGACTTCGCTTTATTAACTACTCACGCATCAGAAGCTGTTTTGGGTATAAGAAAACATCCAGTGCCTCGTTAACACACTCCTTAGTAAAAAGGCCTCATCGCCATAGAAGAACCCTAAACTAAACTAAACTTTCCATGGATGGCTCTTTAGAGAACGAACCTTTTTAAATTTAAAGAACCTCCAAATAAGAAAGGCTCACCAGTACATTATGTGAAGGTTCTTTATACCTTTTAAAGGTTCTTCACACTCACATCTCATATATATATACAAGGTTCTTTAGGGATCTAAAATGGTTCTTGTATTGCATCGCTCAAAAAACCCTTTGAGGCACCTTTTTTTGCTGACGCTGGGTTGTGTGTCTAATGCAGCCTTTTTTTTTCCTCCGGGACCTTTCCCTCACCCCATCGACCTGCCCGATCCATCACCTCTCAGTGTTCCAGGACCTCATCATTCACAAATTAAGCCCTGCAAGCTTCCTTTACTGGAGCCTCAAAGCTCCAGTGCCAAACTAAAGAAGCAAACTTCAGACAACAAACATGTTTTGGCTGATCGACGACATTTGAGGTAAAGAGGAAAACTGCATTTGATATTTTGCCAAACTGTCTCTTTAGCTGTATGGATCATTACTGAATAAGCTCAAAGTCAGAGCTCAAAACACGTTTTGAACGTTTAACCGAGTTAGACTTTAAAATCCCTCTGTTTGTTTTATTAAATGTTTGAAGATACCATTTTGTCTCTACCAAAACAATCACAACACCGAATATTTACCAGGTTTGTTAGTGACTGTTTTATTGACAATTTTAGCTCATTTTGAGACAGTACATGACTAACAAAGACAGCTTTGAACAGTTGTACTCACATAAAATTATAATATTTTTCATTAAAACACAAACAATGTACTTAATTGCAGAAAATGTGTTTCGGTAGTGACAATTCTTAATGTTACACAATGACTTTCAGACTTTAAAAAAATAAAAGAGATCTAACTACTCACCATGTGGCCATGAGGGGCAGATATGCAGGGTTGCAGGGCCTAAAATGTAGGGGTGTGGCTAAAATATGGCTCCGCCCACAGACTAAAACTCTTTGTGTTTCGGTAGTGACATGAAAATGGGGGCAGCATTTTTTTAACAGTTTTTTTATTTAAAAAATTCAAACTCACGATGAATCTAAATCTTAACTTCACAATAAAAAATCAAAAAGATATTTAAAAAATAGAAAAAAAAACAACAAAAAATTATGAAAATTATGAAAAATTTTCATAAGCTGAGATTTAGGGGTTAGTGTTTAGGACAGCCACCTCCCAACAGAAAGTACCCTATAAATGATGATCAGCTAATTACTATCACAATTAATGTCTTGGCTTTAAATAGATCAGAACATAATTCTTGTAAACATCTAAAAACTTTTCTTAAAATGTTTTATTTGTTTATTTATTGTAATTTAATTTATTTTATTTATTTTTCTGTGGGACTTATTTAGCAGAATCGTCCGTATATGTGAAAATTTCTCCTAGACCAAAAATGCTGACCATCATACTGAGTTATGGAGTTGATGGTGAGTCAAAACTAGTTAGCTGTGTAGGAGCTTTTAAACACACACACACACACACACACACACACATACACATCTGAGTCTCTAGCTCTCTGTATCAGCTTTCTTTCTCTGGCCTGTGCACAGGTATTGACTCAGACTGCGATACAGACAGAGATTGAGAGCGTGAGAGGGAGAGGGAGAGAGAGAAAGAGAGAGCGAGAGAGGCCGTGAATGGTGGGAAAGAGGGGGAAAAAAGGCAGAGAAGAGACAGAAGGTAGCTCTCAGCTGTTCACTTGTACTTAAGGAGTGCATTTACTTTCCATTGATTTCCAATGCTTTAGTCAATTTCCTGTCACTTTTCATTGCAAGTACATGGGATCTCAGTTTAGCTGCTTACAGGAAAAAACAGGGCGAGTCCGGAGGGGAAATGTGGGAGAGATTTCACTCAGTCTGACTGCTCTAACTCCACAAAGCCATCCTCCACAGACACTCACGGTGGCACTGGATGGAGTCATAACACTCTGCAGCACGTGCACGGCCTCACAAGCTGCTGAGATCCTTCACACTCTCAGATCAGGGCTGTCACGATTATTTGATTAAACTCCATTACTCAAAAAAAAAAAAAATCAATGATTAAAATGTCCCTCCTCGATGAATCGACAGTGACTTGTTGGCCGTTTGCATGATAATAATGCAAAGTTTAAATTCTCCTGAAACAGAGTCGGATGGACACCTGCATTTAAATGTGCTTTTGTCAGAACAAAGTCAGCTTACTACTGAAAACAAAGCATATTTGTAGCGCATACAGGATGATGATGTACATGGCAGTGCATAATTAGTAGGAAAGGACTTTTATAGCAGCCAATTTTGTATATTATTACAAATGCATTTCAAATGTTTTTGATAAATACATTTAATATATATTTCTTTTTCCAAACTTGCCCAACTAATGTCCCCTACTTGACATTAGAAGCCCCCTTGGTGAATCTTGCATCAGTTGTCGTCTGATTTTTATAGGATATATGATTAATATGACAAATAAACAAACTAACACTTTAAAAATGTGTTATTACTCTGAAGTACATCACTAAATATCCTAGTATAATTCAAATAAACACACTGATAAGTTTATCTTAAAGGGCCCATATTAAGGAAAAGACCGATGTAGTTTATAAACATTCACTGTTAATTATTGACAAGTGTTCAATATTTACAGTATTTTTGTTGTTTATGGTAAAATACTGTATTTATCATTTTATTGCGAACTCATCCTTAGATAGCTCATCTTAAACTGCTGTTAGGTTGACATTGGCTGTATCAGCTGCGCTGGATTATGGGACATGACAGTTTAAAAGGTTCAGGATTTGGAGTTTAAAAGACTTTTAAAGTTGTATGCTGAACTTTGTTATGATAATACAGAATATTACTGTATTTTAAGTATAGTTTATCACTGTAGGTGTGCAGCTACATCACAGAAACTTGTGACTGTGACATCACAGGATACAACTGTTATTTTACTGCCATTTACTGTCAATATGGTTCAGTAAATTACAGAGAAACTAGAACTGAGGAAATTACTGTAATTTTACAGTGATTTTTTTTGTGCTGCTAAAGTTTCAAAATGTACTATTCATACGGTCTATATACCATATATGGTCTATAAAGCCCAGTTTGAATTCAAATTGAATTCATTGTTTTTTTGATGTCATATTCGTTCAGCCTACACCACTTTAGCTCCGCCCATTCACACTGAAGTTGTAAGGAGTGTTTCAGCCATGACTGCTTTCTGAATGTGACTCAATACAGGACATATACGTCTTACATATATCAGTCTTAAAGGCACTGTAACAAAAATAGCCGGTTTCATTCAAAGGGATACAGAGAGGTTAGAAAAAGGTCATGTGGAGATGAATTATGACTATTTTTGGTACATAACACCATACAAATGTCATAAGTGGACCTCAAGAAAAAGAATAAAACACAAAAAAATGTAGAATATGGGCCCTATTCCAATAGAAACCCAATAAATAATAAAAAAAAAGAGATATGGCTACTTGCAAAATGGAAAAAGTAGAAAAAGTCATATTATGTAAACCAATAATAATTATATAAGAACAACAACAACAATAAAGATTATTGTAACATCAGCATTAATAATAATAATAATAATAATAATAATAATCATAATAAAGTAATAACTACATTTAATTGACAACTGCTCATAATACAACACATTAGGCGTGTGTGTAACTCTGTTTAGCTGCAAAATCCTCCAGCAGGATGACTCAAAACATCTTTACTAATTCTAGCCAAACCCCTTATCAATGCTACTGGTCACTCTAGCTATACAGTAAACAACTTTGTATCTACTTGATGAAAATCTGACTAAATAATCATTTTTTTGGAGCAATATGCTTAAGGGACCTTTTTGCCCACTACTACAATCCACTGACAAAAAGTTTCCAGGGAAATAAATGTCAGGAATGCTGACATTATCCATTCAGTAAATGTGGTGAGGTTAGACTTGGCTTAATCATTTGATCTGGAGAGAAAATAAAAAAGGGGGTTGATTTTCTAAGTGAAAACATAAAACATAGACTATAAAATGTGCAATAACTTTTGCACAAGCCACATTTTAAGTTTTATTCCCCCCAATATATTAAATTCAGCAAATAAACAGTAGCTGTACATTAAAATGTGGAGAAGTGTGTCTCTGTAGAAGATGTGAACTTATTTTCACTCAGAAAATCAAAAAAAAACATGTAATGTGACCAAGGGTGCAAAAAATCTTGCACACCCATGTATTTACTGTGTATATATGTTTGGTGAAGTCCTTTAAGAGGGTCATAATATTTTGCCAGTACAGTATTTTGTAATATATATATATACATATATATATATATATACATACACACACACACAATCATGTGGACTTAATGTACACATTCGGTGGTACACATTTGGTGCATTGGTCCTTTTTCTGTGTAACATACAGTCGTATGCAAAATTTTGGCCAAGTTACATGTTTTTTTAATTTCTAAGTGAAAAAGAAAAAGAAACACATCCTCTACAGAGAGCAAACCTCTGCACATTTTACTGCACACTTGCTGTTCATTTGCTGAATTTAACATATTAGGGGAACAATAAAACATCAAATGTGGCCTGTGCACATTTCATACTGCATGATTTGTTTTTTCCAATATGTTAAACTCAGCAAATAAGTAGAAATTGTGCGATGAAATGTGCAGAAAAATACCATATTTTAATTTGCTCCCTGTAGAAAATGTGTCAGTATTTGTTTTATTTTTACATATTTATTTATCGTCAACAAAACATGTTATTTGACCGGGGGTGTTCAAACTTTTGACTGTAGTTAATAGTGACAGCCCTACCTAGATCATTAGGGCTGGCCTTAACGAATGCCTTTCTCTTGAACATGTTTCTCTGTCCAGTCTGATATAAACACAAATAACCAGACTGACCAAAACAGGGAGACGTCCACGCTGAAGGAAAAAGGGAAACCGCATATGAATAATGGATCCTTTGAAAAGCGTCTGCTGACGGTCGCAGCACTGCGCAGTTTTACAAACACAATGCTGAACACATTCTCTCTCTGCTAATGTTCTAAGGAGGCCTTGCCGGAGCGCCGCCGCAGAACATGATGGCTACACTGTGCCTCTTTTTAAAAATGTCTTTTTAATCAGCCCTGGCTCAACACCTCTGTTGTCCTGGGAGGGGCGAGCGAGCAGCTTTGTTCTCTCAGATGTTTCCCTTTTTTTTCCTCTTTCTTCTCCCAGTGCAGTTTTAATCAGACGCCGCTGTTGTCTCAGAGTGAAAGTGGAGCGGCATTCCGTCCTGTCTTCTCTCGGAACATAATCTCCTCCTCGTACCGAACATTAATCCTTCCTTATTTCTCTCTCCCTCTCTCTCTGTATCTCTATGTGCTCCGGCCTTTATTACTTCCAGGTGTGAAAAGAGCCGAGATTCGCTCGCAGGCAGATGTGTGTGAGGGGGGGAAAAAAAGAAGAAGAGAAAAGAAATAACCTTTGTTTGGCATTGTGCTGTTTTTCAGAAGGAAATATTCGAAGGGGTTTAGTTCTCGGAGGACACGGGAGGAGTCGGAGGGGAGATAAATGGACGAGAAAGGGGCGAGCGGGGCTTTGGAGAGACAAATGCAGGGACGGAGGAGGGCGGCGGGGTTTTACAGCCGAGCTGTCCTCGGGGTACGGCCGTTGAGCCCCATGTTAGTGTTGGACGCCACATCTATGAAGTGGTTGTCTTGGCAAAATGAACTTCCATGTGTGGACAGTGTGAATATATGAATACTAAGTTAATATAGCCCCCCTTTCTTCTTATGAGGCCTTAGAATAGCATAGTAAAAAGAACACAGATTTTATCATGTTGGGTCATTTCTTGGCAAGCAGTTCATCGTTTTTTATTGCTTTTGGCCGACCTATGTTTATTGTGCTATCGATTAAAGGCTAGTTTCTTCACAGATAAAAGCAAGAAGGGGAAACACAGGCACAGATTGTAAGACAGAAGAGCGCTTGTCTGTGCAGAGAGAGAGAGAGAGAGAGAGAGAGAGAGAGAGAGAGAGAGAGAGAGGGAGAAGGAAAGGGAGAGCAGCGAGGGAGCTGTGATGACAGAATAAGGGGAAGCTCCGTGGGGAGCACTTGCATGGAAAGTTCCAGAGCGGACTCCTGTCCTCCGCTGTGCGTTATGAGTTTGATGACTTGTCTGTGATCACTCCCTGTACACTCCTGTTTTTACAGCCATTTCAGCACTAGCAGGGTCACTCATAATTCACCTTCATTTCTCCCTAATTCCTTCCACAGAGCCGGGATAGACAGTGTGAGAAAACCGCCGCTTACACCTCTCTATACTGCAGCCACAGTAACACGGCTGACCTGCCCATGCTTCATAGCAACTCAATAACGTAGGGTTTGGGCAGAGGAAGAACTGGACGACACGCTCTTTTATTTTCTTAACAGTCAGAGAAATGCACAGCCCAGTGCTACCCTAACACCAAACACAGGGAGGGGGTACGCAGGAGGGCATGACATACCCACATACAAAGCCCACCTCCTCGGACATAGTTTACACTAAACAACACTACACTAATAACAACATTAGCAACAACAACAACTACAACAAACGTCCTGTTTTAATCACCCTGAGAACTGTTGCATGGCCACACCCCGTAAGTTCCTCAAGGCAGAGTGGCCCACCCACTGAGCACTTTATTAGGAACACGTCCTTGTTTCTACACTCACCGTCCATTTTATCAGCTCCACTGACCGTATAGTTTCACTTTGTAGTTCTACAGTTACAGACTGTAGTCCATCTGTTTCTCTGCATACTTTGTTAGCCCCCTTTTACCCTGTTCTTCAGTGGTCAGGACCCTCACAGGACAACCACAGAGCAGGTACTATTTGGGTGGTGGATCATTCTCAGCACTGCAGTAGCGCTGAGGTTGTGGTGGTGTGTTAGTGTGTGCTGTGCTGGTCTGAGTGGATCAGACACAGCAGTGCTGCTGGAGTTTGTAAACACTGTGTCCACTCACTGTCCACTCTATTAGACACTCCTACCTTGTCAGTCCACCTTGTAGATGTAAAGTCAGAGATGATAGCTCATCTGCTGCTGCACAGTTTGTGTTGGTCATCCTCTAGTCCTTCATCAGTGGTCACAGGACGCTGCCCACAGGATATTTTTTGGCTGGATATTTTTGGTTGGTGGACTATTCTCAGTCCAGCAGTGACACTGAGGTGTTTAAAAACTCCAGCAGCACTGCTGTGTCTGATCCACTCAGACCAGCACAACACACACTAACACACCACCACCACGTCAGTGTTACTGCAGTGCTGAGAATGATCCACCACCCAAACAGTACCTGCTCTGTGAGGGTCCATGGGGGTCCTGACCACTGAAGAACAGGGTAAAAGGGGGCTAAGAAAGTATGCAGAGAAACAGATGGACTACAGTCTGTAACTGTAGAACTACAAAGTGCACCGATATGGTCAGTGGAGCTGATAAAACGGACAATGAGCGTAGAAACAAGGAAGTGTTCCTAATAAAGTGCTTGGTGAGCGTATGTAACAATAACAATATGTAATTCAGGTTGCATGTTGAGTCTAATGCTAGGCTACTGAGCTGAACTATGACCATACGTTCACACTAGGTGACAGGTGGCCAGTCATTTTCCTGAGAAAACATGATTTGTGGCCGCAATTTAGCGATAAGCAGCTCAGTGGCAGAGCAATAAGCGACAAGTCGAACTGAAATTTTCTCAACTTTATGGAAAAGAGCTACAACGCAGTGAAGCGACAAGGCCCCCAGCCTCTTCTCTCCGAACGTTTTGTGGCCTTTTATTCTTATTCCTATTAGATCACACAACAATGGAAGAATAAACTTGTAAACTTATAACAGTGGTTCATATTGTAAACATACTGGCAATACATATATAGAAGATATTGTTCTTGTATTTTCTTGTTAGAAGCTTGACAGTGTACACACTCACACACAACAACGAGAGGCTTCAAACACACCCACAAGAGACAAACTTGAGGTGACATTAGTGACCTGACACCTCCATACACTGTTAGAGATAAAGGTTCTGTTCAGGGACATTTTTTAATCATCAATATACAAACAGTGTAAATGTTCCCTCAAAGCTCCAACAGTGGTTTTAAGGCCTGATTGTGAACCTTAAATAAGTTTTTCCAGGTGAAAAGTTTGTATTTGCACCTTTTCATAACCGAATGTTTTAAACAGAACAGTAAAATAAAAGTCCTGGAGACGAGACGGGGTGTGTGGAGTCAGTACAGCTTAGAACATATCATTTCAGTGGATTATGGTTCAGTTATGTTCCCTGACTAAAGGTACTGAGATGGACCCTTGAGGGAACCACCCCAGTGACAAGAGGGGAACTGACCCAGTGACAGTTTAGTAGCTTTTTTTTTCTGAGTGTGCAGTGACTGTGCTGGACTATGCTGTAGCTAAACTAACTAAATTCCCACCATAATTTTAGCCCTAATACAGAAACACACTGAATTCCTAACTCTGTATTTTAAGTCCGAGCTAACTTGGTGTTCAGAGTTGCTACATAATTAAGTTTCCAGTTTAAATGTTCTGCTACCAAGTTGGACTATGCTTTCGTAGCCAGGCCCAATGATAGAACTAAATCATAGGTGGAGTCTCTGAAAACTTCTCAGGTGTTGGGAGTCAGGGGCAGCACATTCATGCTCCATGAGTCATGCTTACAGCAATTTATCCATTTAGAACGTCTGCTAATTTATCTTCACCACAAATACAATGTCTCCCTAAAATGCAGCCAAAAGTTATGCATGCATACCTTCAGTGTTAATTGGTGTAGTCTTTTACACTGAGCACGCCAGAGCAAGCAGCGCAGCTCACTTCACTCTACACACTCACAAAGAAGCATGTACAAACTAGTGAATCTGTGGGGCGTGATGATTGGTTGGTGGGGCATTGCCCTATAAAAACACCTCCTGCCTGGTTGTATCTAATTGAAACCAGGCAGATTGGAAATTACAGCAAATTAGCCATCATGCTAACATTATCTTAATTATGCAATCAAGCACTCAATCTATAATTACTATCTATCCTTACTTTAACATGCACACAAAATAAACATCATATTATGAAATGAATAACGTCCTATAAATGTAGGTATGTTGACAAAAATTGAGCGGTCTAGAATTTCTCATTAGGCTGAATGGGATTTTTCTCCAACCTTGCAATGGTTCCTACAAAAGAGTTCATTTACACATTTGTTTAGACCATTAGAGCATTTGTGGGAGCTGACCCATCCGCTGATCTGAAGTTTGGTGCAAATTTTGTGAGGTTGGACAAGCTTTACACAACTTTGGCAACTTTTCCATTCAGCCTAATAAATTTGGGTTGGTGTTTAGTGTCACCAAATAATGAATACAGTTTAAAATGCTGAGCTACCAAGCTGGACTGTGTTTAGCAGCCAATCAAAAACATGTTAGTTGGTAAGGATATCGAGTTTGCTACTGTTAACGTAAAAATGTTTTAAAGACTGTTGAAAATTTAGTGGCTTAATGTGGTAGACAGTAAATACTTTGGACTTTCGTGCTTTTTTTCGTAACTTCATTTTGATGATTTCGTTTGATGGGATCTTTGAGTTGAATAGACTTATTGCTATTTAGTTTAGACTCTCAGCTTTACTTGATAAATGTTTGGTCACTGCAGCCTTCTTGAGTAAAACTCATCATTCCTATTGGCTCTTAGTACCATTTATTTACATATTGGGCGTGTCTCTTCACCATCTGTATGTTGTCATTCTCCTCAGCCTACCTTCCCTTGTGTCGACTAGATTTTATAAACTTATGTGATTCATGCCAATCAGTATTGATCAAAATCAGTGTTGAGTGAACTGTGTTACTAAGTATCTAGTACTTAGCAGTAGTGTGGTTCTGCTGTGGCTAAATGCTATGTAGACTACATCTGTGCTTGAGCGCTGATCTTTTAGTGTTTAACAAGGTGCTCTGTAGTGATGTTATGGGGGACAAGACATTCATACAAATATCTCTGATCATATTTCTGCAATACAATATGAATTTTTAAAATGTTAGTTTATCCTAATGGTGAATTTAATTTACAAGTACTTTGTGTATTATATTAAGTTAGAACAGCTTAAACATAAGACCCAAATACGCAATCATTTTAATATCAACAAAACAAATGGAGTTAGTACAATTTACTAAATTTACTTTAGTGAAAATGAGTTATTGAACTTGAGATATTTGAGGTGGTCAGTTTTCTCAAATCATTTAGGTTCACTTAACTCATCAGGTTTTACAGTGTGAGTGTGACCTTTCACACACATACAATAATAAACATAATTGAAATTATATATTACTATAAAAGTGTGTATTGTAACTAAAACCGAGCTGTGTGCTATAATTTCTCAGTAGAAGGAGTGGGACTTTTACCAGTGTTCTGTAAAACTTGTTCAACTTTGCAACCTTAGCCACAAAAAATGCATACATAGATCATGAATGGTTCAACTGCATTGTATTTTCATGATTTCTATTATTTGGTAATAAATATACAGACATACAAATCATCTATAGCATTTGTATTAGTATTTGGTGATTAGTTTGATTTACATTTTCAACATTGTATCTGGATCGTTCTACTATATTGGTTCAAATTCATGAGTTAAAAACACATTCCAGACATTTAACTAAAATCCTTTTGTTTTGAAGGATCTTATGCTGTAATTATGTTCATTTTATTGAAAGAAATGAAACAAAATTCCATTTAATCACTACCGAAACAATCCTTTTTGTGTTGTATTGTAAAGCACTTTGGTTTAAATGTGCTATATGAATAACATCTACTTACTTACTTACTCTTCATAATCATAACACTACCGAAACTTTACCAAATATTTCGGTTGTGACTGTTTTCGGTAGCGACAATTTTATCTCATTTTGGGCATACCTCAAAAAATGCTAGCCTGCACATGACTAGCAAACTCAGCTT
This sequence comes from Colossoma macropomum, assembly GCF_904425465.1. Lineage (NCBI taxonomy): Eukaryota > Metazoa > Chordata > Actinopteri > Characiformes > Serrasalmidae > Colossoma > Colossoma macropomum. The sequence goes on from NW_023494799.1 coordinate 37,549,516, forward strand.
TGAGCATTATACACACATAAAATCACACAAAAAACACAAAATATTACTTAATTGCAGAAATTGTGTGTTTCGGTAGTGACAATTCTTAAGGTTACTCACTGTGTAACCACACAATGAGATGTAACTCTAGGTTCACTCCTAGGGTCTTTCACTCTTCACTCTCACTCATCTTTGCGTACCTCATTTCTCTCTCAATCTTTTTGCCTGTAACAGGAATGTGGCGAGCTGAAGAACGGATTCCTGTTTTCCTGAGAGAAACACATTCATTGGAAAAGCTGCTAATCCTGCGATTTGATCATCTTAATTGAAAAATGCCGTCTTATCCAGCAGACATAAGAGGCAGGTCGAAGTTCAGGAGTTCAAGTTTGAACAATTAGCTACCAGCCTGCAAATTACACAGCAATGCAGCAAAATACCTCCCAACAAAGACCGGCTGCTTCACCTCTAATCCCAGTAATTCCTTCCAAAGCTGCTCGTCTCTCCCATTTAAAAACCAGCACGCCTGTCTGTTTTCACTGCTATTACATATAACATATTTACTATATATAGAGGGCACCGAGCCAAGGCAAGCCGAGGTATGTTTATTTTTATAGCACATTTCATTTACAGAGTTTTTTTTTCCGAACTGGCAAAATAAAAGCATAAATAGATGAAAGATGAAAAATGTGTGAAGTAAAAGAAAAAAGGTGTCATGCTCGTCTAAAAGTTCTCTGGAAAAGGCTCAAAACATTCTGTGGGTAAGATGGTTTAAAATCAGTAAATCTGAATGTTACTGCAGGTGATTTGCTTTTTAAAATACACACCAAAAAATACAGTAACACTTTATTTGGATGGTCAACCGGAGATGCTTTGTAGATGCTCAGTCTGTCCTTAACCGACATTCAAATCAATATCTATTAAATGCAACTGAACTTGAAGGTGTGTGTGAAAGATTCTATTAAATTTATCCCTAAACCTAAACCTAACCCTGACCACAAGGCAAAACCTACACCTACTCCTAAACCTAACCCTGACCACAAGGCAAAACCTACACCTACTCCTAAACCTAACCCTGACCACAAGGCAAAACCTACACCTACTCCTAAACCTAACCCTGACCACAAGGCAAAACCTACGCCTACTCCTAAACCTAACCCTGACCACAAGGCAAAACCTACGCCTACTCCTAAACCTAACCCTGACCACAAGGCAAAACCTACGCCTACTCCTAAACCTAACCCTGACCACAAGGCAAAACCTACGCCTACTCCTAAACCTAACCCTGACCACAAGGCAAAACCTACGCCTACTCCTAAACCTAACCCTGACCACAAGGCAAAACCTACACCTACTCCTAAACCTAACCCTGACCACAAGGCAAAACCTACGCCTACTCCTAAACCTAACCCTGACCACAAGGCAAAACCTACGCCTACTCCTAAACCTAACCCTGACCACAAGGCAAAACCTACGCCTACTCCTAAACCTAACCCTGACCACAAGGCAAAACCTACACCTACTCCTAAACCTAACCCTGACCACAAGGCAAAACCTACGCCTACTCCTAAACCTAACCCTGACCACAAGGCAAAACCTACACCTACTCCTAAACCTAACCCTGACCACAAGGCAAAACCTACACCTACTCCTAAACCTAACCCTGACCACAAGGCAAAACCTACGCCTACTCCTAAACCTAACCCTGACCACAAGGCAAAACCTACACCTACTCCTAAACCTAACCCTGACCACAAGGCAAAACCTACGCCTACTCCTAAACCTAACCCTGACCACAAGGCAAAACCTACACCTACTCCTAAACCTAACCCTGACCACAAGGCAAAACCTACGCCTACTCCTAAACCTAACCCTGACCACAAGGCAAAACCTACGCCTACTCCTAAACCTAACCCTGACCACAAGGCAAAACCTACGCCTACTCCTAAACCTAACCCTGACCACAAGGCAAAACCTACGCCTACTCCTAAACCTAACCCTGACCACAAGGCAAAACCTACACCTACTCCTAAACCTAACCCTGACCACAAGGCAAAACCTACGCCTACTCCTAAACCTAACCCTGACCACAAGGCAAAACCTACACCTACTCCTAAACCTAACCCTGACCACAAGGCAAAACCTACGCCTACTCCTAAACCTAACCCTGACCACAAGGCAAAACCTACACCTACTCCTAAACCTAACCCTGACCACAAGGCAAAACCTACGCCTACTCCTAAACCTAACCCTGACCACAAGGCAAAACCTACGCCTACTCCTAAACCTAACCCTGACCACAAGGCAAAACCTACGCCTACTCCTAAACCTAACCCTGACCACAATGTTGTTGATAATCAACAGAGTACCATCAGAAAGTTTGTTACTGATTTAAGCATCTGTAGGTCATCTACAGGGGACCATCCAAATAAAGCGTAACTAAAAATACATTTAAAAATAAATTCTTATCATCTGTAAGGTGATTAGTGTGCTGTGATCAAAGCTCTGAGCATGCAGTCCAACTGTTTATTTTCTTTAACTTCTTCTATTTGACATTAAAAATACATAAACTACTGTTCAGAAGTTTGGAATCACTGTTTTCAATCATATAAAACCTGTCTGGCTTCAAACGAGCATGTAAAATGATTTTAATATGCTAAATCTGTGCAGCTAGACAGGCTTCAAATAAATATTAGGACACTAGGAAGCTGTAAATAAAAATGATGCATTCAGAATAAACAGAGTCATACAAGATGCAAAAGCTGTATAGAATCAGGAATTAATTTATAAAATAAACTGATTAATTATCCAGAATTCATTATTTTTAAAAAGCGGAGATGAAATCTCAAGTTGGAGAACTTAAAATGAATGTAAATAGATTATTACAGTACAATATTTATCATTAATAACCTTGTTCACAGAATGTTTTAAAAATATTAAATATTGCAAATTAAATTAAATTAATTTGCAATATTTAAATTCACATTGTATACATTATTATTGTACATAATAAAATAAAAACTCTTAATATGCCAAGTGATTCCAAACTTTTAACTAGCACTGCATAAAAACACAAACATTGTTGAAACATATTGTTTGTAATGTGATTAGTGCCCTTTGATTGGTGTTCTGAACATTCAGTGAACTGTTTGTTACTAATATCTGCAGTATTTGATGTTTGGTTTGTATTTTAACAGTGTAAATTAATTATTCTCCTGAACTGTTCAAAGTTTTTAAAAACACATTTCAGACTTTAAACTGACTTGGAGTTAAAATCCTTTTGCTTGTCACCAAAACAATCACAACACTACTGAAACTTCACCGGGTGTTTTGGTAGTGACTGTGTCGGTGGTGACAATTTTAGCTAATTTATAGCAGAACTCAAACACACTAGCCAGCACATGACTAGCAAACACAGCTTTGAACAGCTGTACACACGTAAAATCATAATATTTTCATTAAAACACAAAAAGTTTACTTAACTGCAGAAAATATGTTTCAATAATGACAATTCTCAATGTTACACACTGACTTTCAGAATTTGGGACACATTTACTTTAAAACATTGTGATCTAACTGCTCACCATGTGTCCATGAGGGACAGGGATGCAGTCTCACTTCCTGCTCTGAAATACAGGGGTGTGGCTAAAATAAGCTCCGCCCACAGACTAAAACTGTGTGACACTGGTACGTGGGGCAGTGTTTTGATTTTTTTTCACTTAAAAATTAAAGTCATGATTAATCTAAATCTTTCAACATCAATTAAAAGAAATAAAACCTATTTTATTTTAATTTTGTTGTTGAAAATTTTAAAAAGTATTATTTCACAAATGGAAATTTAGGGGTTTACAGTTTAGGACAGCAGCCTTCCAATAGAAAGCACCCTATGAATGATGACTGTGCATATCTCTGCTGTCGGAACAAAACCTCGCATCTCTTTTTTTGTCATTTTTCAGTTTTTCACAAAATTATATTTTTTTTTAACAAGTCTTTGAATTTGAAAATGCTCGTTGTCCTATACATTGTGTGTAAATTTGATGATGAATGGACAAAAATGACCCAAAATGACTTGGCAAAAAGTCTGGTTCCATTGACTTACATTAAAAGTAGAGTGTGTTTTTTCCTTCTCCTGTAAAGTTACCATTTTGGAGATACGAGTTTTTGTTCCGACAGCTGCGATATGTTAATATTGTATGTCTCAATTAATGCTTTGAGTTTGAACAGATCTTAGCGTAATCCTTGTAAATATCTAAGGCCTGAATGCTTGATTGTTTTGGTTTTTTTGTGTTTTTCCTGTTTAACCGTGGGAACACAGTTTGTACTAATTTGTTAGAATGCTCCACTCAACTCTTATTTAAGCCTCTCTCTGCAGTACAGTGTAGCTGGGAATAAGGCGCAGGGCTGCTGCTGGAGGAGCGCAGACAGGACTGGAGCAGCAGGCAGCGCGAGATGAGAGAGGAATGACAGAGAGGGGTAAAGGAGGGGTCTCAGGAAGAGGCAATTATTATAAGACATGCTGACTCCATTTTGTAATCTACAGATCCACCTTCACTTTCTGAAACGCTGGGAGGAGGCCAGGAAGACGGCACCCCTCCCCAACCACCCCCCCTACACACATCCCCCCTTGCCCCAATCCCCCCCCTCCCTCCCTCAGCTCCCTGCACACATGGGGGAATGGAGCAAGGCTGATTAATCTTCCAGAAATAAAACAACCAGAATTTTTTTTTTACCGAGGCGCATTTGTGTTGTGCTTAGAGAGGGAGACTTCTCCACACACACACACAGTCTCTCTCTCTCTCTCTCTCTCTTTCTCATCGCTCTCCCTCATGTCGACTGGAATGACATTAGATGCCAGTGCTTGTTTGTGCTCTAATGACAAGTAACAGGGGACTGTTGTCGCCATGGCAACAGCCCAGACTCAATACATCATACCTCGTTACAGTAGTCAAGCGGGGACGTTTGGTCAAAAATTAATATATCAAGGGAGGACGTGGGGGGGGGTTGGGGTTATGGGGGGGTGTATATCAGTGCTGGATGGGGGGGCTTCGCCCTGCATTTGTTATACAGAGGTGATAACCCCCAGCATTTAAGAAAAGGTGGTCTTATTAATTTCAGACCACACATGCACACCTGAGTGAAATTAACGAGCAGCGACCTTGGCTTGACTGTCTTATGTTTAGGGCTGTGTTCAAAATATCGATACGGCAATATTTCACGAATAAGCTCGTGGCAATACTCGTATCAATATCAGTGATGGCTGTATTGATGTTTCTGAGTTCACCTTTACGCAGCACTTTAATGCGAGAGTGAAAGTGACTCTGCACGTCTGAGTGTGTGATATTTATAACACCCACACTGCACACATGCGCTTCTAATGATGGTTAAGGGTTTATGTAGGAAGGAGTTCATCATTACGTTATCGTCTGCAGTTCTGAGAGTGAATAACGTGAGTAACTTTTTACTGCATGAATAGTTCTTGTTAGCTGTGATACACATATCAATACCAGCGATATCCTTTCTGGTGAGATGAGAAAAGATGAGCTCTTGGATTTGTATTCGAGCCAAACGGTGTGCGCTATGCTCACTAAATAGCACGTGGAAAGGACACTCGTTATCAGTAACGTTAAAAACACAGATACATGGACTCTGAGCAATGGTATGAACTTCGTCCACAGCTATTCCAGCAAGAAGAATATACACCGATCAGGCATAACATTATGACCACCTCCTTGTTTCTACGCTCATTGACCATTTTATCAGCTCCACTTACTATATAGGTGCACTTTGTAGTTCTACAGTTACAGACTGTAGTCCATCTGTTTCTCTGAATACTTTGTTAGCCCCCTTTTACCCTGTTCTTCAGTGGTCAGGACCCCCATGGACCCTCACAGAGCAGGTACTATTTGGGTGGTGGATCATTCTCAGCACTGCAGTAACACTGACGTGGTGGTGGTGTGTTAGTGTGTGTTGTGCTGGTCTGAGTGGATCAGACACAGCAGTGCTGCATAATTTTATGCCTGATCGGTGTAATCCGTCTGTCTGAAATGACCTGACGCTTCTTTCTTGTCCATTTCTGTCCTGGGTAGGGTCATTCTACAGAAACAGATATATATTTACAGATATATTACACTTAAAAAACAGGTTAGGGTTACAATTTATTTATATTTTAAAATAAAACAATAAGTTATTTTAACAATTAGACCTTCTTGAGCCTCAATTTAGCAATAATGGTTTTTAAATCGATTATGTAGAATTTCAAGCACCACAGAAGAGCTCGTACTCCCAGTCATGTAAAGGGCGAGGCCATATTTTTTGGTAAAGAACTTGTTTTTCTGCAATTTTAACTGCAATAAACTATACATGACTATATATAATATAATCAATATATAAATTAATATATAAATTAAATGACATAAAGAAAACAAATGCCAAATAAATATTATAAGGCCCAAATCTTTATTACATAGTACTATAACCTAAGAATAGCACAGCCGGTTTGCACTGACGTCCTGTAGTTACTGAATAATAAGCCTTAGTATGTAATAAACTTGGGATTTTAAGGGATTTAACTAAACATTTACTACATCCTGTTGGCAAACAATCCAAATCTTTTTGCTTCTGAGTGCATGTCTTCATACAAAGTATTTGAAGTGAATTTGAAACCATTAAATCGATTTCGTGCATCGATCACACCTCCAATTAAACTGTATAGAATGGAATATGAGCTAATGATAGCATTCCACTAGCTAGCTTGCATTACTGATTGTATTCTGGACATTAACACACACTGCAGGGATTTAGGGAGGTGGGTTTTAAAGGGGGAGCACCCTTGTTTGCGGCAGATTTCACCACAGTTCAGAACCAAAAGTCTGACCGCTTGTCCCCAGCACAAGATCATGTCTAGCTCCGCGAGACTACACCTACAGGAGCCTACAAAGACACCTCCCTATACAGATCTGAAGGCCGCAGCATGGACAGGCCGAATGAGTGACCCACAGACAGTACTAGACAGTACTAAGGCCCAAATAATGCCCCGTCCTCCCTCCCCAGCGTCATCCTTTCATCCAGGCAGGAAACGACATCACTCCTCTCCAAAAACTTCACACATCTGGGTTTCCTCAGACAAATCCAAGCGCTTAACACATCCGCGCGGGGTTGGATTCCTCTATGCAAGAGGCAATTTTCTCGTTAGGAGATTAGCATCAGATAAGCAGGGGGGGAACGAGATTAGTTTTGCTGAGCATTTATCTTTGCGAGAGAGGAAACTTTTTTTAATATTGTTCCTCTCAGGTCAAATGTGCTCCCTCACCCCGCAAATTTCATAGAAGTGGGGAAAAAAACGGAAAAGGCAAAACGTGCGTCTTGGAACGCTAACGATTCTCAGCTTTGATTGACTTTTAATCAACTTTTAGCCGCGGCTCGTAGCGGTCTTAAAATAAGACAATGCCTCTAAGGTGCAATAAAGCACAAAAGATGTTGCTCTGATTATGAAATTATCATTTGTATGAACACATTCTGTGTCTATGCATCCACGGAGGCGCATCATTATGAGGTATTTTGCATCTCTGTGCTACAATACGGCAGTTCTCGCTTATTGTCGTGTGATACTTGATGAACTGAAACTGCTGTTTACCCTTGCGGAACAGGAAAGGGCACAGATTTACTGTTATTGAGATTCGGGCTCTGGCAGGGTGACGCTATCAGGACAGCAGCCATAGGAATAAATAGGGCAGTGGCGCACATACCCACTCGCATTAGCCTAGCCAGACCTTGGCCTGCGAATCCTTCCCCGCCGGTCAATACTTATTCCATCAGGCCTCTCAGGTGCCTCCACGGTCCAAGAGGAATGGACACGAAAATGCGGTCTGGTCCAGTCAATTGGCCGACGCTGGAGCGCACTTTTCTTCTGCAAACAACCTAATTCACAAAGTAATAGGGATCTGTCTTTGAAATCCTATTTCCTTCTGCTCAAACTCTCAGCACGCTTGCTTCTGCCAGAAGTGCTTTTTACGACAATAACTCCAGATAGCGCTGCACGATTGTATGTCAAAGCGATTCTCTACACCAGGCCCGGGCTGTAATTAAAAAAAGAGAAGGGAGAGATGCAGTGAAGGAAGCAGTGTTCTCGCCACCGAGCATCAAGTTTTTAATATCTGAAGTCACAGCTTTCCGTGTTTTTAGGGCTTTATTCGAAAGAGGCGCCGGCATCTCTCCTTCCTGTAATTCCATAGTAAACACAATGTCAATATTTGATTTATACGGTCGAACCGCCGGCATGCCAAAAAGCGGAATTAAGTTTTTACCCCACAAGATAAGGAATCCTCGGCGACAGGCGTTTCAATAGCCAGACTGAGTAAATCAAATGGAAATCTGCCTCGCTGCAATATCCTCCATATATTCCTTTGCAGTGATTGCTTTAGCATCTGTCAGCTTCCTGTCTGTGCACATCACAGGCATTCAGAGCCCTCCCCTCCCCTTCTAGAACCGTCTAGAACCTCGGCCCGTCTGTTTAGGCCGTGTTTTCTCTACAGGGACGCTGTAAAGAGAAACTCTGAGGCATACAATATGCTACATGTCGCGTTTGCTTTGATGGCCAGGAGTCAGGAAGTGAGCAGTGATGAGGGCCAGTTTGAGCAGCTCCTAGTGAGCTGCAGCGTTTGACCTGCGCTGAAAGAGAGGTTGGGGGCCGGAGAGCTCGACCGATTTTCAGCTCCTGCCTCGGCATCCGCTCTTCAAACGGCTGCTTCTTCGAACCCGGCTCTGAAGGGTTAAATTATTGATGCGAAATGGCACGCTGGATCTCGTCTGGAGCCTGCTAATTAGATTGTAATTACGGCGGAGCTTTGCGAGCCTGTCTGCTCTGATTAGAAACACTTTTGCGGCCTGATCCGCCTGACCTTTCTTTTAAAACTTCAACTACTTCAGATTAACCGCAGCCACCAGGGGTAAACACTTAACAAATAGAGGTGTTTCTGGATGAGAGATAAGGCGAAAGCTCATCTGCACTGCAATACGCTCACTCATCTGCGGAAACAGGGGGAGGGAGAGAGAGAGAGAGAGAGAGAGAGAGACTGAGAAAGGGTCAGATGATGAGAGAGAGACAGATAGAGACAGAAAAAGTGAAAAAGGTGAAGAGAGCAAGACAGAACATGAAGATAGAGAAAAGAGCATATGAAGATTCAGTGAGAGAGAGAGGGAGAGAGAGTAAAAGGGTGAAAAGGAGTGTGAGGAGAGACTGTGAGAGAGAGGTAGAGAGAGTGTGATGACAGAAAAGGAGAGAAACACTGAGCAAGAGGAAGATGAAGACAGAGCAAGTAGGAACAGATAAAGAAAGAGAAGAAGAGAAAGAATGAGCAAAAGGAGGATGCAGATATAGAGAGACAGAGAACGAAAGAGAAAAGCGAGCAAGAGGAAGAAAAGTAGAGACAGGGATAGAGAAAATAGAAAAGAAAAACAGTGAAGGGAAGATGAAGAAGATGAAGACAGAGAAAGAGGGAGAGAGAGAGACAAGGAGAGAAAGACTAGGGACAGCATGATAAAGGCAGAGAGAAAGAAGAGTGAGAGAGTATGAGAAAGAGAAAGAGACAGCAAAGGAAAGATTAAGGAAGAATGTCATGGAGACAGAGAGAGACAGAGAAAAAGACTGAGAAAGGGTCAGATGATGAGAGAGAGATAGGGAGAGAAAGAGAGAGGGAGAGAGTAAAAGGCTGAAAAGGAGTGTGAGGAGAGACTGCAAGAGAGAGACAGAGAGAGAGTGTATGATAGAGAAAGAAAGAAAAGGAGAGAAACACTGAGCAAAAGGAAGATGAAGACAGAGCAAGTAGGAACAGATAAAGAAAGAGAAGAAGAGAAAGAATGAGCAAAAGGAAGATACAGATATAGAGAGACAGAGAAAGAAAGAGAGAAAACGAGAGAGAGACTGAGCGAGAGGAAGATGAAGATAGAGAAAGAAAAGGGAGATAGAGAGAAAGGGAAGAAAAACAGTGAAAGGGCGATGAAGAAGATAAATAGAGAAAAGGAGAGATAGAGAAGATGAAGACAGAGAGAGAGCACCAGGGAAAGAGAGATGGAGAAAAAGAGTAAGAGACAGACAGGAACGGAAGATAAGAGACAGATAAAGAAATAGAGAGATAAAAGAGAGAGATGGAGCAGCAAAGAAGACAGGGGGGAGAGAGACAGTGAGAGAGAGAGAAGGGAAAGGTGTGAGAGAGTAATGGAGAGGTAAAACAGAGAAAAAGAGAAAGAGTGTGTGTGAGAGAGAGAGAGTTAAAGAGGGAAAGAAAACAGAGAGAGAGATCATGTGAGAGAGAGGAAGAAGTGGGGGGCGATAGAGAAATAGAGCATGATGAAAGTAGAGAAAGAAAAAGAGAGGGAGGGAAAGAAGGAGAGGGAGAGTGAGAGAGAGAGAAAGAGAGAGCATAAGAAAGACGGAGAAAGAGACAGAAAGATGAAGAGAGAGGCAGAAAGGGAGTTTGAGGATAATTGGGAAAGTGAGAGGGTGAGAGAGAGAGCATGAGAACAGTAGAGAAAGAGAGAGTAAGCAAGTTAAAGCGAGAGCGTGAGAAGAGAAGAGTAGGAGAGAGAGAAAGAGAGAGCATTATGAAGAAAAGAAAGAATGAGGGAAAGCGAAAGAGGAAGAGGGAGAGAGCTTGAGGAAGACAGAATAAGAGAGAGAGAAAGCGAAAGAGGGAGAGAGAAAGAGAGAGAAATTGAAAGAAAAGGAGAGAGCGAGAGCATGAGGAAGACAGAGAGAAACAGAAAGAAAGAAAAGAGAACATGCAGACAGACGATGGAGGAGGGGACGGGGGGGATGGGGGGGGTTTGAGGCACACAGGTAATTTATCCGTCTAAGACGCTGCAGCACCACAAAAGACGCGTTTATGCAATATTACATCAGACTCTGAGACAAATGGAGGAGCCGCTACATCAGTGGAACGTCGTCCCAGGTGTGTGAAGAGCGGTTCTGTGAGAAAGAGTGAGGGGTGGTGGTGGTGGGTGGGGGTGGTTGGTTGTACACGAACACACCAACATTAGTATTTTTTCTGCGATCTGCTGGAGAGAACTGTGCACTGAGAGACAGTGTGAGACATTATGCAAGAATGTTTGGGCTGAAAAGCATCGAATGAGTCAAATCATGGAGCGCAGCATGTGGTGGTGGTGGTGGTGGTGGTGGGGGGGGTCACCTGGGCTGTGGCCCAACCTTTTGTTTTTAAACATGAGCCAAAGAACTTTCACTGGCCTATTACTGTATAAAATCCAGATCTATCCTCACATATTTTCTATGAATTTATTATCCTGCCCATTCTGTTCCACGAAAATAGAGAAGCTTAGCATAACTCACAGGCCTGCTGGCTCTACCTGTAGCACAAACAATGCAATAAAAATAGAGATGGCATGATTATACTTATTTTTATTTTTACACTGAAATCTTATTGTCTCATATTAATATAACTAGTTTTTCCTTCAGTTCTGCTAAGCTTCAAAATGATCTATTTTAACTGAAGCTCTTTACCTACTATGGCCAATAATGTACTTGCTTGTTCTTATACCAACATCAGGCTGAATGTGGCTACTGTCGTTAACACATGACTTACTTTGCTTTACATTATGTTGCACTACAAGAAGTTCTGTGCTGTTGTTTTACAGAATTTGTTACAGAAATGGGTTGAATTTGTTCTTTTGTCAACACAGTACTGGTACTGGCTATTCTATACTGTTAGAAATAAAGGTTCTGCACAGGTAAAAACAATGTAAATGTTCCCTCAAAGCTACAACAGTGGTTTTAAGGTCCGATTGTGAACCTTAAATAAGTTTCTCCAGGTGAAAAGTTCGTATTTGTACCTTTTCATAACCGAATGTTTTAAAACAGAACAGTAAAATAAAAGCCTGGAGACGAGACGGGGTGTGTGGAGTCAGTACAGCTTAGAACATATCATTTCAGTGGATTATGGTTCAGTTATGTTCCCTGACTAAAGGTATTAAGATGGACCCTTGAGGTACCACCCCAGTGATGAGGGGGGGACTGCCCCAGTGACAGTTTACTACCTTTATTTCTGAGAGTGTATATATAAATAAACTTGCCCTGGGTGGGCAATATGATCTTTTATTGAAATTGTAATTATGTCACAATACCCTTTTCTGAGTGTATCATGGATATGATCATTACTTAAAGAAAAACTAAAAACTAAAAACTAAAAACTTAAAAACTAAATAACATCATGTATCATGAAAATGATCATTTTTTCCATATTGCCCACCCCCAACCTCACCTATACTACTTTAAGACCAGTTTGTCTAATTCTGTGTGCATTTGAATTGAACCAGTCCCTCTGCAAGCAGATAAAAATGATGATAACATATTAATGACTGCTATGAAAGAAAAGGGTTCATCTAAAAGTAGCAGAATTGTATAGGCCAAAGCAGATGGAAGAGGCTAATGCACACAGAGCTTATGAACTTATATATATACAGCAAGCTAAAGAAGAATAAAAGCTGTTCATCGTTTAAACAGCTGTTAGTGTTAGCTGGCTGGTTAACACAGCTGGTTACAGAAATATTAGCTTTGACAAACTTGCACTTGTAATCATTTCTCCAGAAAATGACAAAATGACAAAAAATCCTTTTCAACCATACAAAAAAAGTATTTAAAGTATTGAAGAATTTAAAGTATATTATTTGACATGATCACGTGATGCATCATGACCGTTTTGTTTGACTGTTTGATGAAAGTTGTTCCACAAAGTTGAGAGACTTACAATCAGTGTGTTAAATACTCTCTGGTATTTGGGGGGGGTGGGGGTGGTTGGGGTCCCATGTTGGCCGGCTACTCCTGTGTTGGCTGGTTGCTATGTCACTCGCCATAACAGTGCTGATGCTACCTTTAATGATAACAAAATGTTTGGTTGAACAATTCTTCATTTGGAAAAGCTGTTTTCTAGTGTGGTAATGTGGTCTTTCTTCAGTTTGGGAGATGAGCAACAATTCACTCTTCCCATCAAACTCTTGGGAAACTGAGCAAGTTTCCAGATTTACAAATACGCTGTGGTATGTTGTAAAGTTTTTCCGAGGTATCCTGAGCACAGTTGCTAGGCTATGAAGATCCAACTGAGCAAATTACTTAAGAATATTGAACACAGAGTCCCCGTCTGTGGCTAAAGCAGGCTACAAAATGGCCTTGTATTTGAGCATCTATTTTTCCCTAACGCTAAGCATAACGTCATAATAAGTTCATTTTCAGGGTCCCTTCAGAATTTTGATTTTGAGACATTCAGGGGGTCCAAGAGGTGAATTAGGGGGCCCAGGCCCTGTATTGTGCACCTTGCTTACAACTGTGGCTGCTGTGTTTCAGGTGAGTTGTTGGTCACTTTACATTATGCAGCTGCTGCCATTTGGTTCTGATGCAGTTTTCAAGCACCTAAAGTTGCGTGAAAGTTTCACTGTGTAAAGGCAACATGACGACACTCACTTTCATGGAGGTTGTTTTTCCACTTGTGATGATGCAAAGAGGTCGAAGATGGTGTAATTCCGAGCTCTGGTGTCCGTCTTTTTTTGAGTTAAGTCAAATGCAGAACTATATAAGGTTATATTTTAATGCCTGATCAAAAATCCATGAGCTAAAGCATGAATTTTATCTCTGCAACAGTAACTTTACAGGTGAAGGAAAGAAATGTTCTTAACTTTAACGTAAGTTGTCATGTGTTAAATACTGTTCAGCGTGTCCCAAAAAAACTGACATCATTTCAGATGTGAATATCTGAGTAACTACATGTCGTAGGCAAATGAAATTAAATAGGCTTCATGTTGAACAATACAAGATTTATTTATCAAAACTCGAACAAGAAATTCAAAGGGATGTAGATTTTATAACTGATTTCACAGCTTCACAACTGTAATATCTAATGATACTGGTGGTCGTCCATATCCCTTCGCCCTGCACAGACAGCCTTCCTCTTTGAGTTTTTTGTGCCGTGTCCAAATCTGCTTTCCAGTTGGTGCATTTTTATTGAATTTTCTTGAAAATGCACGCTGCACACTCTCGTTTGACTGTGTTCGAGCACATTCTAACACACAAAATGCCTTTTCATTTCTAGTGAACTCCATTCTTCAACCTAAAAAATAAACTTGGTTAGTTTTTACACATTTTGTTAAAATTTGAGATCATTTGAGGGAGAATTGGCTGTTATTAGACTATGAAATGATGTCAATTTTTTTGGGATACCTTGTGTATTACATATTATAGACATATAAGTAATTGTGGGTCATATCTAATGTTCTGTTCATCATGAAATAAAAGTTTTTGAAACAGCAGTGATGATACGCTAAGATTGAAACTTCTGGTACAAGAAGAAAGACCAGAGAAAATGGAGAAAAAAGAGATGGAGGGGGTCAGATGGTGGTGTTAAGGCGGCTGGCTGTGTGTGTGTGTGAGGGGCACCCTCCCTCCCGGTCAGAGGAGCTCACACGCTGAGGAGCGTCTCTGGCACTCAGGGTGCACCTGGTCTCCATTATCTCCCCATTTCACAGCCCCGCACCCCCTAACAGGCCGGCCTGGGAACGCAGCGGCAGCGCCTTTCATCCTGCCGTCATTAGAGCAGCCAGCGCGGGGTCAGGGCCCTGAACCACGGCCGTCCAGCAGCAACACACAACAACTGACTTCGCTTAAGAGGAAAAAAAGAAGAAGAGTAGAGGGGGAGCGGAGAGGACGAGAGAAATATTAATAAGAACGAGTCTCTGAGCAATTACCGCATTCAGGATTCATCTCTGACTCGGCCTGCAGACCAAAGCCCTGCAAAACCCAGAGCTGCGCAAAGTTCACAAAAGCGATAAAATGAATGTTAAACGGTCAAAAAGTTTGTGATTTCTGCTGTTTGTTTCCATCAAACTGACTTTTAGAGATAAAAAGCTTTTCTCAGTGATGTCATTTTCTGCAAAAAAAGTTTTGGTTTATCAGTAAAGGTTGTATTTGACGTTTCTATCATTGCATTCAAAAAAGATGAGCTAAAGTTCAAGAAATAAACAGTCAATTTGTGGAGAAAATGACTTAATACTAGTGAAACCGCCTGTCCATGCTGAAAGATACCTTTACTTGAAAAAATCAAGTTGTTTGGGTCCAGTCTAGAAATAAGTAGCTCTGGTAAGTGTGCAAAGATTTGAAATGAATAGAAAATGCTGGTTTTTAGATTAAGGTACTTGAGATCGGACTTGATACAGCACAGTAATAACTGAAATACACTAAATATTAGCAAATAATCCTTAATTCAGTCTTTTTGCATTCTTAAATTTATCACATTTAAAAAACGAAGGTCAAGGAACAAGAAAATAAATCAGTAATTTAAGTAGAAATTAAAAATTTAAGTTGGTTCATCTTCAAATTATTAAACCCATATTTAATTTAAAACTAGTCTTAATCTCAGAGTAGGAAACTGATTTCACTCAAATCACAACCAGGACTGCAAGTCAAACTTCCATTAACATTAACTGACAACTGAACAGAGCGCGAGAGAGAGAGAGCGAGAGAGCGAGAGAGAGAGAGAGAGAGAGAGAGAGAGAGAAAGAGATGACACTGGACCAATGAAGAACAAAAAAAGGTTATACTGTTTGAACATCAGAGAGAAAAATATTTCTGATTGAAATAAAACTTTACCTAGTTTTAGAAAAACTAGGTGTCCTATCTAGCCAAGTCTGGTCCAGATGCACGACAACAAATGACTGAAAGACAACAAAAACAGAAGGATGAACTGATATTAACGTGTAAGAAGCTGGGGTCACACAAGTTTGAGAAGTGAAAATCAAAGTGTGCTTCCATTCCCTGGTAGGTGAAACATGTTAGCCATTGAATATACATACATACATACATACACGTGCACACACACACACACACACACACACACACACACGCACACACACATTTTATAAACCACTTATCCTTCTGGGTCGCAGTTACATATATATATATATATATATTTTGATAAAGTTATTAATAGAAATGCTATATATAGTACATGCTCCCACAATGTTAAAGGTGATACTGTAGCCTCAGTACAATGTAGTGGAGCAAAGAAGGTAGGAAAAATATAATACACAAATAGAAAACAAGACAAATAATGACACACAGTAAATAAATAAATAAATAACTAAATGAATCCATAAATAAATAAATAAATAAATAAAGCCGTATCATTAAAGGACACACTACAAGAGGTTCACACACATCTAACACTTGTTAGGTATTTGAATCCAGATTAAAAGAGTGAATAAAATATTTTTATTATTCAAGTGCGATTCTTAAATCGAGCAGTTCAACTTGAGTTTGTGTCACTGAATTTTGAAACAGGTTTTTGTGAAAGAGAATGGTACAAATCTGTACTCTATCTGGCGCAGCTTGTTTTACCCGCAAATTACTCAGTTTTAAGATTTCCTCACAAACTGAGGAATAAAAGACGTATTCATGATTGATTTAATAACATACCATGAATTCAAAGACAGACACTAATAAATAACGTCTAAAACAAGATCACTAATCTCATTTTTACACATCTAAGATTTTAAATCCTGTCAGACACTGGACAGTTTGCAGTGTGATATGGAAATATAGTTTATTTTATTTTAGATTTTATTTCATTTTTGAGCACTTTCCATTTGGAAAGGCTGTAGCCTTTTCTGGACCCCCCCACTCTGAAAACAGGCAGCATCCACTTCAAAACTCTCATTACCTCCGCAGTTCAACTGCACCTCTCCGCCATGTTGTTTGTGTTTGTTATAGAAGGCATGTGAGGGAAATCGGTCACTGACTTTATGACTTTATGTCAATTTTCCCAAAGGAAAAAATCTTTCTATTGTGGATTTTTGCAACATTTTAGTTACACATTTTAGACAATTTATCTGCTTTAATTTTGAGTTTTTATCTGCTAAAACTCAACAAGAAAGACGATTATAAAATATTACCGTCAAGTTCCGTTTCCACAGCCTACACTGACAAACTGTTTGAAACCAAGAATCATTTGAATGGAAGCATAGTTAATGTCTCAAACACACTAGTATAGCCCAGCACACATATACACACCTGATTACACACACAAAGACATGCACTACAACACATTTGCACCCTTATAGACACATACAAACTAGAGATCTACCAGTTCTAAACTAATACTAGCCCAGTAGCAATACCAGGTATCAGTACTGGGCTGATTATGGGCCGTTCATATATGTTCAGAAGATTACAGGGGAAAGACCAAACATTTCTGAAAATTTCCAGATAATTTAATAGTACATTCCAAGTGGTTTGATATGAAATGTGCCATTCTTACTTAAACTACTTATTGATCCAAATTGTTCACAGAGGTTTTGGCCTAAAACAGATTATTAAAACCCATTTGTGGTGGAGAGATACATTAAAGGTGTTAAAGACAAAATAGCACCTGAAGAAAATGTATTTTGAATTAATTTGAATGTAAAAAAAGAATTGATTTGATTAAGTCCTATAACAGACTCTGGAATAGCACTTTCTTCCTGTGGTGTGGTGGTGTGAGTAGTGTGAGTAGTCTGAGCTTGATAGTCCCATTTAGATGCTCATCCTAAGTGAAGTGCATCAACTAAAAATAAAAATAAAAGTTTTTCAAGAAGAAACATCATATTGCAACTAGTATTGGCCAACAATCAAGGTTCCGATATCAGTATCAACAAAGAAAAGTGGTTTTACACAGTGAAATGTTCATGCAACTTTTGTTGCTTGAAACCCAAATGAAACTAAGCTGCACTTGAGTTGCATAATGTATATTGTCCTGCAACTCACTTAAAACTCAGCTGCAACAGTTGCATGCATCTCAACTTCATGAAACAAGTTTCATGAAACACCGGTCAAAAACGCCAGTAGCATATCACATGATGATGTCATACTTTTAAACTATTGATTTTACTGGTTCAGTGGACAAGATAAACAAAATAGAAGGTGGGTCATTGGGCAGCTGAAAAGGAGATTCCCCCTTACTGACTCAAAAAGTGTTGAAAATTAAAATGCATGAATTGCTAAGGTGCTATGTTGCTAAACTGCAGAGTTAGTAGTTTTTCATTTTGTTCGTTTCCTTAGCCATGAAACCAAGTGTGAGTTTTTAAAAGCTGATGTTTCGATAAACAAGCCAGCTAATCCGAAATGGCTGCTTGTACCATATATGTATATATATATATATCTGTGTGTATGTATACATATGGGAAAAAAGACTGCCAATGGGAGCTGGAGATAAACATACCTTGTGGACGACACTGCGAGAACAATATATGGTATCAAAAAATACAGGCTGCTAATTAGACTAACTAGTGGAGTAACAAAGTGTTGCATGCAACTTTGTTTTTGAATTGCTATGCGTAACTGCAACTTTGTGAAAGTTTCACAGAAATTATGCTCCAGGCAACTCACAACATGCAACTAGTTGCATGCAAGTTTTACGGTATAAAGCCAGCTTAACATTACATGCACTACACCCCACTGGAGCTCACATACACGCAGCCAGCCGCAGCAGTGAGGGGGTAAGTTATGGACTTTCACACCTAAAAGCTCACATGCCTCAGGATTTAAATACGAGCCTGGCTGCAAAACGGTGAGTGTTAGATTTATTCAGGTTATTCTGCGGGTTTATTCCTCTTTACAGGGCTCCTCTGCTGGAGCTACATAGATCTCTCTCTCTCTCTCTCTCTCTCTCTCCTGTCTTCCACATTTTTAACCGTTAAAGCGCTTTACCAGACCTGACCAACAAAGCCCAATCTGAGAAGGCCATTGAGTGGGACACGGAGCAGATGGAGAAAGAGCATGTATGGTCCCTCCATTATCATCTTTGCACGGGAGAGAAGGGGGGAGAAAAAGCAGCCGTAATGAAGTGTAATGATCCACTCTCTCACGGCACCATATACTTTCACTGCCATAAATCTTAGCAAACATCTCAGGGGTTAAAAAAAAGTTTCTGTCTCGCTGGCGGAGGCCTCAGCGCAGCTCTCCGCACAGCGCTGCTTTGAGGTTACTGAGATGACACCTTAGAGCGAAACTTTGAAGTGAAGTAAAAGTATCCCTCTGTTTCTGCTGAAATGATTTATCGGGTATTGGAGAGGAGAGGAGAGAGTGAAGGAGAGGGCAGAGCCGCAGAGGAAAAGAAAGAGAGAGAGAGCCACATTCCCCGCACATATTCTCTTCATTAGCAGAGAGAAGGGGGGGGGGCAGCCGATCACTCCATTATTGGCTGCCGTCACAGGCTAATATTCCTGCCTGTCAGAGCCCATTTTTGCTCAGTTTTGCTCAGACTCCTTCTGATGGAGCTCATTTCCTGTTAAGCAGAACCAGAAGGCGCTGTGAAAACTGCGACACCTGATCCTGCGGCCAGCAGACGGGAAACGCGCCGCCAAAGCCCAGCGGCTGCCAGCACACCCTCCACGCACACCTTCCCCCCTGGACTCGGCTCGGGAGGGGGCAGAAGAGCACGGCGTCTGAGAGGCAGGTAAACTGCCCAAACACAAACTCCAGCTCGGCTCATCTGGCCTTTATCACCTACGCTGAAGCTCAAATCTCAGCACTGCATTGCTGAAAGAGTGAGTGTTTTAAAGTGTGAGAATGGGCTCCACACAATCATCTCCAGAAACAGTCCACAGTACAGTAGAGAGCACTTTACAGCATAAATCAGACTCAAATGAATGCCATGCTTTCTAGTAAAGAAGCCACGATTTCTAATAAATATATAAATAAATTGAAGACAAATCTCTTGTTTTAAAAATGTACCAATTATGCTGTTTGAAAATAAGCAAAAAGAATGAAAATGAGTGGTATATGATGTGGATTTGTAGTATTTTGTAAATTACATACTGCAAATCATCACTGTTGGAGCAACCTTACACTGTTAGAGATAAAGGTGCTGTGCAGGAACATTTCTCATTCATCAAGGTACAAACAATGTAAATGTTCCCTCAAAGGTACAACAGTGGTTTTAAGGTCTGATTGTGAACATTAAATAAGTTTTTCCAGGTGAAAAGTTCGTATTTGTACCTTTTCATAACCGAATGTTTTAAAACAGAACAGTAAAATAAAAGCCTGGAGACGAGACGGGGTGTGTGGAGTCAGTACAGCTTAGACAATATCATTTCAGTGGATTATGGTTCAGTTATGTTCCCTGACTAAAGGTACTGAGATGGAGCCTTGAGGGAACCACCCCAGCGACAAGAGGGGAACTGACCCAGTGACAGTTTAGTACCTTTTTTTTTCTGAGAGTGTATATCTCCAAAATTATCTTTACGGGAGAAGGAAAAACATTCTTAACTGTTAACGGAAGTAATGTTAACGGACAGATTTCTAAATCATTTTGGATCTATTTGACATCTTTTTTTTGGACCCATCAGCTATCCATTCCTCATGAAATGTTAGCACAATGCAAAATGCAGCAGTTGTTTTTTTAAAAATGTAAAAATATTTTTTAAATGTCGAAAATGGACGTTTCGCTCCAACAGCAATGAAATATTCCATTTAGATGTGCAAAGACAATATACTTCTACTCATCAGTAATTTGGTAAGGGCATGCTGAAAGAGAAACACACTGTTGACAACCTGTGGCCACTTGGATAAAACATAAGAAATATTTATGTTAAATTAACCTTAAAATCTCAGGCTTCATACATATTAAGGCTTATTATTCAGTAACTACAGTGACTTCAATGCAAACAGGCTGAGCTATTCTTAGATTACAGAAGTGTGTAATTACTTTGGGCCTGTGGCCCTTTAAGGGGTTAAACACTTAAAAGGCTCATGTCATGACTTTATGTTTAGTATGTAAACATTATTAAAATTTCGAAACTTACTGTTCACTCCACAGTACATACAAAGAAGCTAAATTTAACAAAATCCTTTGAATTTTTTGTGGTCACGAAAATTAGCACATTTCCACATATCCACCTTTTTAGCTCACAGCAGTTCATTCACGCTTAAGTCATGAGGGGCGTTTCAGCCCGGCATAATGTAGGACAACCAATCAGAACAGACCTGGTTATCATAGATCAGACCTAGGCTCAGTAACAAACAGTCTGCTTAATGCAAATGGATAAAGAGAGGTTGGAAAATGGTTGTGCAACGTGAAATATGGTTAAAAATCCACACACGTCATAAGTGAACATCAGGGAATAAAACAAAATGCATGGAACATGTAAAATGGACAGTGTTTTAAGGGATGAATTTAAAGCTGTACATTGACACTGAAATTCTGAATCCGTTGTTGTCTTAAGTGGCAATAAATGTAGGATCTAAAACAGAATTTTACTTTCCTCTTAAACATTTTCCTGAGATTCTTGCGAGCCTCTTTTCTCTCGTCACATTTATTTTAATGTATATATTGTCAGGTTTTTAGGCTGGAACGCTCTTCTGGTTCAAACTACATAGAATGGAATGGAAATAATTGTCCTTTGCATTGATTTACCAGAGTTTTTGCGACTCTTAACTAAAACCCTGCGATAGGGTGGTTATAGTATGGTTTTAGATAGGTTGACATTGGTCACTCTAACCTGCAGGGTAGGTTGCAGCACTTGCACTTACTCTGCTTTTGGCTGAACTGTTCATAAACAAAACAAAGTCTACCTGTAAACTTTTCATGTATATAGAGATATAGAGGTGCAGGTTGCTTGTTTATTGCTCTTTTGTGACGACGCCTCATGTTTTGACAGCAGAAGCTCCTTTTCTCAGTAGAAGTGGAGGATTTGGTCATTTTAGCTTTAGATTTCATCGCTGAGCGTTTAGTAGAGGTGAACAGTGCTGTGAGGAGGGAACGTATTGATGAGCTGTAAACATAAGACAGGATACCAAACTGTGGGGTGTTTCTATAGGAAGTGAGGTGATGCAAGGCAGGACAGCATTCCAGAGCTCTGTACCCGGTGTGTTTCTGGAAAGTGTTGGCTGCACGCCAGTGAAGGTGTGTGTGTGTGTGTGTGTGCTGGGACCTGATGAGTTGACCCTCTCCTGCCCATCTCACACTCCCATCTGACCAGGCTCTACTGGCTGTGAGTGAGCCTGTTTAAAGCGAGGCCTCGCCACTTCCCCCCCAATTCAAAAGAGGGACTCATCTTTCCTATTTAAATCTATCAAGCCCCCTTGCCCAGCGTCTTCTCCCCGGATCCCCCCTCACCCATCATTTCTCCTGACAGATGAGATTGAATTAGCCTGACCTGTCCTCGCAGCTCCGCCGTAATTTGGCTTTGACATTGATAGGGGAGGAAGACGCACTGCCACTGAAGATGGAGGTGCGGGAAAGAGAAGGATGAGCGAGAGAGAGAAAGAGAGGGAGAGAGAGAGATGCATAGCATGCATTGCAATGAAGAGTAACCCACCCTCCCACCTCCCCCTCCACCGAAAGTGCTCTTAGATCTTGTCCAAACAAAATGCTTCGCTTTATGCTTGATCTCATTATCGCAGTGGACTGTCTGTTAGGGATTAGTCCTCTGCTACAGAGCAGCCAGTTCATGTGCAAAGCAGCACTGCTGAGCAAGGGCTTCTGCTAACCCAGCCATCACGGCTGCAGTACCTGCCGCTGACATGCAGCCCGCAGAGAAATGAAAATGGCTCAGGAACGCCACAGGCCCCACAACAAAGGGTGCAGTTCAGAAAATCCAGAACAAATTAGTTAAATGGATGCAGAATAGAAGATTGTATGGTGGACGGAGCATGGCTAGTCCACCATTCTGGCTAGTTTCCTCACACGGGATAGCTCAGTGGTCCATAAGTATGAGTATTTTGGTGCCTGGTGGAATCTGTTCAGGGGAATTTATACATGTTTATTAAATTAAAATGTTATCAAATTGGACAAATAATAAAATCATATTTTAAACAAAACAAACAAATAACAAAAGGTTGATGTCGTATGTAAATACTGTAAGTTTCATTCACTCCCCAGTTCACACAGTACATAGACAGAAGCTAAGCTGTAAAAACAGCACATTTTTAATTCAGTGTTTTTGTGATGTCACAAAAGAAAACACATTCACCTTCAACACATTTGAATACAGCAGCCGTCCTTTACGTTGGGTTTACATTTCGTAATGAATGGACCAAATAAAATGCTCTAAAATTACTTGGAATCAAATGTTGTTAATGGTCATTTTGGATAGTGAATAAAATGGCTATTATAAAACAGACAGTTACAGTGCTAAAATCTGATTGGCTGAGACGCGTTCGGAGATTTACGCACACCTATGACCGCCTCACAACTGTGTATCACTACACTAAGGTAAGAAAAATCCTTGTGCTGTTAATGGAATTATCTTTGACTCTAACGCTGCTCGCATGGAGCACCGAGTGTACTGATGAAGTAAGAACTGAGATACTGGCAACTTATGTTCTTAACTAGAACCAGGCTGGTCAGCTAGCTAACAGGCTAAAAGATAGTAAACATGCTAAAACAGCTCCATCATTAATATCACAGGCTTGAATTAAAGTATTTACGGTGTGATTTACTGTGAAAACAGCAGTATAAAAGTCTAAAAATGTCACTTGAATGTCTTACATGCTTCAAATGTCCATGTTTCAGTCAGAAGTCGCGTCAAATCCAGGCTGAATCCCAAACGGCTCCGTACTCCCTAAATAGTGTGCTAGCTATGAGTAGTTTAGAAATTCTGGCCTCTACAGCCAAACATCATCAGCCAGTGCATCATTTATCGAGTGTGGATGTGTCTGAGTCCCAAATGACTATTTCCTAGCTGTATTTTTCTCTGTTGGGCTGCAGGATCCAGTATTTAAACTCCTACGTAGTGCACTATGTAGGGAGCAGGGAGCTGTTGGGCGCAGAAGAGGGGCGCAGCTGGACTGGTGCTAAATAAGACTCCTGGTGGTAATTTGGTGACTAAAAATTACTTATAAATCGAAAGCTTCTGCATTAAACAGTGCTGTGTTATCATGTTCACTGTTATACGGCAAAAAGTTAAAAATTCATGAAATGTGTTCTCCGCATTCAGTGGTCCATGGTTGCTTGGCAACAGTACCATACTCTAAAGGAACTACATTTCTTCTGGAATACTTGTTTATGTCGACTATTATTAATAATAAATTAAATTGGTTTCTCAAAAAATATTTTATGTTGGCAGCCATTTAATTAAGGCGATAAGCCATGGGAGGCTGAGCGTCACTGCGATTTTATCACGCAGAAGGGGGTTTTTGGCACACCCTTTAAGAACACCCTTCCGTGATATAATCGCAGTACGGCTCGGCCTCTCGTGGCTTATTGCTTTATTATTTGCATCGTAGACATTGCAACCTTTGGTTCCTATTAACACTGTTAAGAAATGTAAGATTCTCTACCACTCTGAATGACTTTGTCTACATGTCAACCATTGAATTATGCAGAAATTTTGAAAAAATCACTGGCATTTCCCTTTAACATAATTAGAAAACAGCTGCTAAGTTAGTTAGTTATAGTAGCCTTAACTTTAGTTGATAGCAATAAAGAAAAGCAGCATGCTATTAATATGCAAAATTATTAATTAAATTAATTATTCAATTATTAATAAAAAAAAGGCATGGACGAGGTTGAGGTTGTGCCCATTGAAAAAACTATTGTGCGGACCACCGAGCCAGCCTGTATGAGGAAAGCCCTCTTGCTTGCACACATTAAGGAGAAGACTGCAGAGTACAGAGGGCCGCTCCGCTGCTGGAGTGGTGGGCTAGAGCACTGCTGCACAGGCTGGGAAAGCAGTGCTGGGCTGTGGTTTCCCTCCAAGCTTCTGCTCCTTATTTGCTGCCTCTGTGGTCGCGAGCCTCAGGGCCAAGCAGCCTGCGGAACGGCAGTGTTTCCCATTTAAAACAATGCCCATGATCACAGAGCCATGTTCTGCACACTTGTGCCCTTTGTAGTCACACTGGCTTAACTTGTCAAACATTTGTACCCATTCGTACGCTGTAAATGCTTGGCGCTGGATCTTACGGAGCTTTAGGGGAACCCACAGGATGATTAGGCGAGAACGATGCCTCAGACATCAACATGGCATCAGTACCCATCTAGAGCTGCACTGGGGATTTTCCAAGTCCCGCAGAAGAGCACACAGTTCCTTTGGGAAAGACTCGCAGTGCTAGATATCTATGAGTCTAGATATCCTCACCAGTAGTGGACAAAGCACACAAATCATATGCTGAAAGTCAACAGAGTAAAATCGTATTATTCCTACTTGAGTTAAAGTACAAAAATACTAACAATCTGTTTTTAAAGTACTTAAGCATCGAAAGTTAAAGTACTGTGAGTTATCAAAATTATTATATTAATTTGATTTTAATCTATTTTAATTCTATTAAAGGAATGGTTCGGTGAAAAATCAACAATTTTCCACTTTCCTCATTTGTAGTCAATCAGCCAAGATATGTTTGTTACCCAAATTGTACTTCTTTAGTTTAACACTGGAACTACCAGGCTAACACTGTTAACTTTAACTAAAAGTCAATAGTCACCCAAATGTCTCTCAGCCCTTTTAAAAGGCATCTAGTCTTCATGAAATGTATCAAGACCACACATACTTGATGTGGTTTAGGACACAATATAACTTACTGTAAACTATAAAAATGAACAACTTCACTATGTAGCTGAGCTAAAGAAGCAAAATTCGGATACCAAACACGTCTTAGCTGATCGACTACATCTTTTACATTCTTTTATGCCTTTTAAAAGAGACCAGTGTTTAAAAAAGAGACATATTTTCCTATTCTTATATAGCCTGTGTGGCTATATCTAGTGTTCTAGCTTCTTTATGCGTACAACAGGTCAAACAAATCAGCCAATTGAAAGGTGTGCTGCTCTATGATTGGTTAGTTTCAATTTGCATGTGTTACAGTTCATGTTTTGGATATTTTAGACAATCTACTTTTGTCCCACTTCAGCACATGCTGCAGAAAGCAGGGGAGTAAAAAGCAGCCTATTTTACTTTTAAATGTAGTGAAGTGAAAGCAATAAAGTGGAACTGCTTTAATAAAAGCATACTTGGACAAAAAGTATAACAAATTGCATGTACTTCATTGCGTACAGGTACTTAAAGCACTTAGAAAATGGAATATTGCCTAGATTGTGGTCAGCAGCTAGCTTCCTGACCAAATGGAACGCAAGGTCTTAAGGAGACGGTAACCACATTTGGGGTCCTAGATTGAGGGAGTGGGCCTTTCACCTCCAGGCCAAGTGAAGTTAAAGAGGGAGCTCCCTTCGCCCGAGGTGAAAGTTACAGTCAGGCGCTAACCTAATTTCACACTATGCGACTCGGGCCTGGCGCTGGTACAATGCAGCATCTGAGCGTCGGTGCCATCTGGTCCGAGGCTGGGAAGGAAGCAGCCTGGCTTTTCACGCTGATCCGATTAGGGTGCTTTTAATTCATTCGGGATGTAGCGTTGCGTGTTAATTGGCTCAGCATGGCCAGCGAATCTGGAGCCCCCTCTTGCCAGGGCAGCCCCTGCTTTCAGCCCCTCTCGCTAAGACAGTGGGGGGTGTTGAAACAGGGTGTGTGTGTGTGTGTCAGCACTGCTTTAACCATCTTTTCCACAGAACCACACGCTAACAGAGCGAGGCGCAGTGTGCGAGGATCCATTGGCACACATTTCGAACAAGCTCTTAAACAATACAGTCCCCAGAGGCAAGACATATTGGAAACAGGAGGGCTTATGTACAGCGGCTTGAG
Organism: Colossoma macropomum; assembly: GCF_904425465.1. Classification (NCBI taxonomy): domain Eukaryota; kingdom Metazoa; phylum Chordata; class Actinopteri; order Characiformes; family Serrasalmidae; genus Colossoma; species Colossoma macropomum. The sequence goes on from NW_023494799.1 coordinate 37,576,153, forward strand.
AAACATGAGCCGAGACGCGGTGAAAAACATGTTTTCAGACACCAGCCCAAATCCCTGCCCACTGACCCTACTGTGCGACTAGTCATTCAACACTTCACGATGTATCATTTTTCCTATGCTATGGACAAATTATGTCTCTTAAAAATCCGCCAACGGCAGGCGTCGGTCTCGAAGTAAACTCAAAACGAACCTGGCTTTGGGACGCTTTGAGCCATGTAGGCTCCAATTGAAAGTAGCCTTTTTAAAACCATGAGGCCTTTGAAAAAAAAATCGTCATTACGTCTGAGCTCATGGAAACCATTCAGACTTCGTGCTCCTTAAAAACAACTTAAATACTTCAGACTATTTGCAGCACTCAAGGCCATTCTATCCTCGCTCACCAGGAACAGTTCCAGCAAAACTGAACATGCTTCAAACAGTTCGGGAACGACACCGGGTTAAGGTCAGAAAGTAATAATAACGGAGCGGTCCTTTATTAAAGGGAACTTCAAAAGTGGAGTGCACGGCCTTGCAGGTCCCTTTGCTCCTGCCTTTGGTTAGCAGGCAAGGAGGCCCACCATCTACTCCCCCCTGTGTTATCCCAGTTTTGTTTTTCAAAAGAGCATCTCATTTCATACAGAGTCTTCCTGCATTAGAATCAAACCAATATGGTGCAACTGTGTCACATTCCTCAGAGGAACCCACTGGCTGCTTTTTTTTTTTGTAATGAAGGGAAGAAATGCTTCAGCATGGGCCATGAGAGCTGATAAATGAGTTAAATCACTTCTCTACTACAGACTGTGTAAGCATTTTAAAAATAACATCTCAGATACGGACAGAAATGATAAGGTTAAAGCTAATGGTATTTTGAAATTGGGTCATTCTACAGAAACGTCCACTTTTTTATCTATCTACAGGAGTCTTACCAATCCTCATTGGTGTTACACAAAATGGCTGCTACAGAGCATCAAACCACATGCTGTCAATCATGGAATATCCACGAAAATATGTAATTTAATCCATTTGTGTTCTATTTTTTCACAATTACCTCAGAATAAAGTCGGTCACACCAGTGACATCAGCTAAAAGCTTCATATGAAATCATGAGCTAAATAAGAAAATCTATGATAACTGAAAGACACAGTGGACTCACCATGAGCTTTTCTTCATAGATCCTCAGAAAACAGGTAAAAGGAAGTCAAGTGATGTCATAAGTGTGACTTTTATTTCAAAATAAGAGATTTTATGTTATGCAGTAACACCAGTGACACGACTCCTGGGGACCACAGCTTCCATTATATATTTTATAATATTTATTTGTCATTTGTTTTCTTTATGTCATTTAATTCATATATGCCATAGTCATGTAGATTATTGCAGTTAAAATCGCAGAAAAACATGTTTTTTTCTTCAAAATATAGCCTCACCCTTCACACATGACTGTGGGGATAAGCACTTCTGTGGTGCTTGGAATTCAATATGATTGATTTAAAAACCAATATTGCTAAATTGAGGCTCAGGAAGGTCTAATTGTTAAAATAACTTATTGTTTTATTTGAAAATTTAAATAAATTGTAACCCTAACATGTTTTATAAGTGTAAACGCTAGGGACACAAAAATGTCTCTGTAGAATGACCCAATTAGCCCAATGCAGCTAAAAACACAATGTAGCTGTACTGTATATGTGCACTGAGTTACCAGTTAATTAGAAACGTCTCGCATTTTACACTCATTCTCCATTTTATCAGGTTTACCTACCATATAGGTGCACTTTATAGGTTTACAGTTACTGCCTGTAGCCCATATATTGCTATGTGCATATTGTCAGTCACCAGGACTGACCAGATATTACCTAAGTGCATGGCCGTAACTAGCTATGAGGATACCGAGGTCCAGACCTCGGTAGTTTCAGAAGGGTTTTTCACTTTCCTCCTTTCCTGAGATTAAAGGTAGAAACAGCCCTATTATGATAATATAGTCTACTCAGCGGCTCAGCCACAGTGTCACAGGCTTGGCCAATCAAATAGGGACAGAATTTTTTAATATGCATACCTAGAAGCCGCGTTGGGTCCAGACAGGCACGTCAACGGCGCCGCCATTTTAGGGCGGTCAACATCGCTGCTGGACTCCATTCAGTACCATTACAGAGCGGCAGTTTAAGAAAGATACTGTCCGAAATTACACTATTTCAACAATATTACACTCAGACAGCGGGATAGGATTATATAACGGAGGGAACGCAGCGATCCACACTCATGTCTGTGTGATGTTTGTGTAGATATAGCCGTGTGATGCACAGAGAACCTGTTGATGTGATTGTTTTTGCTCTGGTTTTATATTAATCTTATTTCATTTAATAGTCCTTACACTCCTTAATCCGTGTAGATATTCATAATAGATTAGAACCTTATTATACGAACCTGAAGTTAGGTTCTTATTTGCCAGCTTTTTGTTCGAATTCTCCCATTCCACCTTAAATGGTGCATCAGCCAGCTTCTTGTTCGCATTTTCCCATTCCACCTTAAATGGTGCAGCTTCAGGCACCAGAAAGTGACTGCTGCACCATTTAAGGTGGAACGGGAAAACTCAAACACGAAGCTGGCGAATAGGAGGCCAACTTTACTTCGTACTCCTGAGTATGAAGATTAGAAGTGATTCACACATTGATGGATTTGCTGATTGTGTTTTTACCGGAGCTCGCGCTAAACTCACGTCAGGTGCAGACTGAATACTTTCCTGCTGGTCCGGATGGATAATTAGCACGATCAGTTATTAAAGAAATAAAAGCTACCGAGAGCAGCTCGTGCAGCCTGGATTAATCTACGGAGCCCCTAAGGGGCCGTGATTAAAAAAACCAAGTTAATGACATTGCGTTCCCTCGCAAAATACATGCTCGTCAGACAGCAAGCAAACGTAGGACCAGAGGTGCCCAACGACATTGCCTACATTAGAGCTTTGTTTTTAGCATATTTAACGTTAAAAGCTGTTTCCCCTGTTTGGCCAGTCTGTGCTGAGTTTATTCAGCTGTTGTTCTCTGCAGTCTCTGTAAATGTAGCTTTCACTGTACGAGGAAACTCGAGTTTCAGTTTGAGTCACTAACAGCAGAATCATGCTTGATTTTGAGAGGCGACACGTCTTTATATTTCAATCCAAGATCAACATAAAATTCAATGAGCTGCTTCATCTCTGAGCTTAAGCAAAGCACAGCTTTTGCAAGTGAATGCAAATCTTTGCATCGTAATGCAAAACATTTGCGAGGGAATTTTTTTTTTTTTAACCACGACCCCTTAGGGGCTCCGTATTAATCTGTATCTGAGGATTATAACAAAACAGATTTGGTGAAAATCGGTTGAGTAGTAATGAAGTTGTGGCCGATTTAACCCTGAGACTCATCGTCTCTCAATACAAGTGAATCTGTTCACAAGCGGATCTTGACCGCACCAACATGGCGGACGCGCAGACGTATCGCCTCACATAGAGAACAACAGACAACGCAGCATCTCGGTATGTCTATCTATGATTATGGCTAATCAACATCTGCCAAGCTCCGCCTTATTTTCTAAACCCTCCAATCACTGCTTAGCAATTGATTCAGTAGCTCCGTTAGCAGCGCCACTCATGTTCGTGATTAGCGTTAAGACACCGAGGTCCTCGCGACTCTCTGAAGGGTTTTATGAGATTCAGTGTGGAAAAAGCGGTGAAACTACACAGTGACAGGTTCTCAACTGACCTCAGAACAGCTGTGGTTCGGCCCTGGACTGAACTGCCCCCTCTGTTCATCTCTGTACATCCCTATACGCTACAGCCCTGAGTACCAGAGTAGCTTTGACTTCTTGAGGTGTTCAGGTATGCAGCACACACGCTATAGGCTAGCGTGAGATACCACAACGGTAAAAATGTAGGAGTTTATGAGCACAATTTACATATTATTCTTGTAAAATGCAAACTCCATTATTCATTATTCATTTTTATTTGGAGCGCTCAGAACGCTGCTTCCTAAATCAGTATGCTTAGGTCTAGTTCCAGCAGCTGTTCAGTTTAGGCTACAGGCTCCATAGTTGACTGTGTTAGTGATTAAATAAGAAATTAAAGCTGTATTTTGTTATTCACTCATACAACCAGTATGAAAATTGACCAGCATATTGATGGTACAGTATTATGTAGCTGACATTGTTAAGAAAGGGGATACATTAGACTGTATTTTGTCTCATCAACTGTATGAGTAGCTGCCTTTCCTGTTAGCTGGGGTTTGGTACAGACAGCCTTTTATAACATGTTTAATGTGTGCTTTTACAGTAATCAGTGAGGACAGAGATGCAAAAGAGACAAGCAGAGAGAGAGAGAGAGGTACGTGAAATAAGCAGTGGTGGACGAAGTACACAAACCATGTACTTGAGTTAAAGTAGAGAATATAAAAATAGTAGTAAAATATTACTGCAGTAAAAGTAGAAGTTCCTCCCTTTAGACCTCCACTTGAGTAAAAGTACTAAAGTATTTGCCTTCAAATGTACTTAAGTATCGAGAGTAAAAGTACTAAAAGATTAATTATGGCTCTGATGTCCTATTATCATTTTTGTAACAAGACTCGCTTCATTAACTCATTTTAGGTGAAAATACTCCAGTGTCTCTCTTGATAAACCAATATTTTAATAGAATGTCATTAATTAGTGACGCTGATGACTATTAAAATTATCATAAGCACAAAACACTGAAGGCAATTTCCATTAGGTAGAACCGAGCGGCGCTGAAATAACCTTTTGTGAACAAGCAAAGTTTCAGTTTAAGATTTATTTTATTTGCAACTTAGTTTAAATAAAAATTAGTTTAAATTTAAACAAGTTTCATAAAACTTGTTTTAAACTCAGATTCACAAATGAGTTTTTCTTTACTATACTGCATCTGTAGGTCTCTGTTCATTAATGTGAACTAGCCAAGACAATTTACTATAAAACGAAATAATGTTTGTATAAATTCAGAAAAAAGACACGTCAGTCACAACTGCATATGTGTACATATTTCTATATTGTGGTCTATTTACACAAAGTTAGGTTAGTTCATCATTTATGTTGAATAGACACTCCCAAACTTTTATGCTGCTGCACTGACGTTGAACGTGTGCTTGCTCTGGGTTGGTATGACGAACAGGTCAAAACAAGCTCAAAACAAAGTGTGTGCTGTTCCCTGATTGGTGTTCTCGCTTCGCACTTCTTTCATTTTGACATGTTATGTTTTATACACACATAAACCAGAAGAAACGACAGATTTCTCATAATGTAGTGGAGTAAAAAGTAAGATATTTGACTTTGAAATGTAGTGGAGTGAAAGGAAAGTCACCCAAAATGGAAAAACTTCAGTAAAGTACAGATACACAAAAAAACTACTTAACTACAGTAATGAATTACATTCACTTCCTTACTGTCCACCACTGGAAATAAGATCAATTTGAAACTATCACTTGATTTAGTGTAGGTTTTAATATGTATTTTCAGCTGAAAATAAACATAAATAAACAGTTAATTTATTAATGAAATAAACTTTAACAGGGTAGGATTCAAATCCGATTATGAAACAGTTATAGCAGTGTATGGACGAATGGAGGGATGGGGGAAGGAACAAGTGAAAGGAAAAGAATCATTACAGTTATGGATGGGTAAAAAGATCCATAACTGTAATGTTTGAGTAAAAAGAAAAAGATGATTTTGATTGAAAACAAAAAAACACACAGTTCGTGTAATGCTCATATTTGGCAGTTATTTTATGAGATTTAGGTCACATTTCTGCAAAACGGACCTCACTAAAATTCTGACCCTAGTTACGGCCCGGCTTAAGTGGTGGACCATTCTCACATTCTCAGCACAGCAGTGCCCTGACATGGTAGGGTAGTAACCTGTTAGGCTGGCTTTACACAGTAAAACCTTAATGCAACTTTAGTTACTTGAAACCTACATGAAACTAAACTGCATAACTCTAATGCTAATAGCTAATTAAGCGACTGCTTGTGCAGTGTCTACCCTTTTATTGTCTACTGTTAAGATGATTTGCGTAGCTAGATTATATATATTTACATACACACACAGATATGTGGTCGTTCATGAACTTGTAGTGCATCTAGGACAGAATAGGTGAGATATTAATGAGGCTGTAACCATAATGGCTACTTAAACATTAATTGTTAGAGGCTTAACGTACACAACAGAAAAATATTGAAATATACAGTAAGGAACCTTAGATGAATAGATAAATAGAAAGACAGATATATAGATGACAGTGACAGCTGAGAAATATATAGCACAGCAGAAAGAATATAAAAAGATCATAAAATGCTGTAAATATGTCACTCGCCTGTGACATAACAGGACTGATATGGTGTATAATAAAACCTAATTTAACTAACTGGTGAAGTAATTTGATATGTTGCATGAAACACATTTAACTGTCAAGATGCACGGATATGATGTTGCAGGCAACTCACAACATACAACTAGTTGCATCAAAGTGTAAAGCCAGCCTTCAAGTCTGTTGGGCTGGTACGAGGTTGTCAGACACAGTGGTGTTGGAGTTTTTAAACAGCTGAGTTTTACTGCTTGACAACAGTCCACAAACCAAAATATATACAGCCAACTGTGGTGCTATGGTCAGAAACTGTCCACGGATGAAGGACTAGAAGATGACTAACACAAACCGCCGGACAGCAACAGATGAGCTGTCATCTCTAACTTTACATCTACCATGTGGACCAGCAAACGTCCAGCAGCACTGCTGTGTCTGATCCACTCGTACCAGTACAACACACACTAACATGCTGCCACCACCACGTCAGTGTTACTGCAGTGCAGAGAATAAGGCTAAGAAATGATGGAAAGGTGTTGCTGTAGAAAATGCCTGACACATGCTGTCCTGATCATCTGGACAGTGGTGCTGTTTTTATTTCATTCCTGAAGCTAAAAAGTTTTGGATTAAGTCAAAGTCAAAAGTCAAATATCTTACTTTTTACTCCACTACATTAAGTGAAATCTGTCGTTCCTTTTGGTTTATGTGTGTAAAAAAAACGCAACATGTCAAAATGAAAGAAGTGCGAAGCAAAAACCCCAATCAGGGAACAGCTCGCACTTTGTTTTGAGCTTGTTTTGACCTGTTGGTCATACCGACCCAGTGCAGCACACGGTTCAACGTCAGTGCAGCAGCGTAAAACTTTGGGAGTGTCTATTCAACATAAACGATGGAAGAAACTCCTGACTCTAACCTAACTTTGTGTAAACAGACCACAATATAGAAATATGTACACATATGCAGTTGAGACTGATGTGTCTTTTTTCTGAATTTATACAAACACCATTTCATTTTTATTACTATTTAACTTGTTTAAATTTAAACTAATTTTTTATTTTAAACTAAGTTGCAAATAAATCTTAAACTGAAACTTTGCTTGTTCACAGTAAGTTATTTCAGAGCCACTTGGTTCTACCTAATGGAAATTGCCTTTAGTGTATTGTGCTTATGATAATTCCAATAGTCATCAGCGTCACTAATTAATGACATTCTATTAAAAGACTGGTTTACCAAGAGAGACACTGGAGTATTTTCACCTAAAATGAGTTGATAAAGCAAGAGTTTTGTTACAAAAATGATAATAGGACATCAGAGTCATAATTAATCTTTTAGTACTTTCACTTTTGATACTTAAGTACATTTGAAGGCAAATACTTTTGTACTTTTTCTCAAGTGGAGGTCTAAAGGGAGGAACTTCTACTCTTACTGGAGTAATATTTTACCTTGGGTATCTCTACTTTAACTCAAGTACATGGTTTGTGTATTTCGTCAATCACTGGTGATTAATATGATTTAATTTCATGATAAGTAATTGTTCAGTTAGCAAACTAGTTGGCTTCTCATAGCTAAGACCCTCCTTTGCACTGTGACATCAGGAAAGTGCATGACTTATAAGACACCACCAACTGAAACAGTAATTTTTTAGCTTGATAAATCAGTCAGATTAAACAGAACTGTACAAAGCCCACATTTGTGATTTGAACTCTGAAAAGAAATGAAAGTTTACCAAAAGACTTCATGCAAAATTTGGCAGGTCATCCTCAGCACTGACTAGCCTCAGTGTTTGCTTTAGCATTAGCTCATCTGAAGAGGTAGCTTCAGTTGATAAACCTCCTCCTTATTACTCTGTCACCCAAATCACTGGTCGCTCATCGCCTGTGAGTGTTTCTGAACTCGAGCAAACCGTTGGTTGCCATGTTTTTCCTGACGCCAAGCACAAATCTGATGCATTCCACTAAAAATCCTAAAACTTTGTGTCTGAACCACGAGGAATCCTCAAGTGATGAGTTTTGCAAAGCGGAAAAGGAGCAAAGCGGATCTTTATGGGCAGTCTGCGCTACTATCCGTATGAACTGTAGTGATGCAGTGTAGGGTTACACTGATGTGGGAATTGAGGGCTCGTGCTGATGTGTGATAAGTTTGAACTCCCCTGGCCAAATGACATGTTTTGATGATGATTTAGATGAAAATAAGTTAACATAACCTCCACAGGGAATTTAAATTTGGCATTTGTCTACAAATTTTAACATAGAAAAAATTTCAATATCTTATATTCAGCTAGCAAACAGTGAGTTTGCATTAAAATATGAAGAATATGATTTATTTGTTACAGTGTTACAGGCTGGAAGCAAAAAGTCCACCAGGTTTAATTCTTCCTTCTCAGTCCATGTAAACATTAACAGCATTAGCATTTGTCTTTAACACCACAACTAGCAAAGAGACACAGCATCAGATTTCCACATGAATGTAAGCTACTCACCAAGCTACAGTGGTGTGGGGTTCTCGTCTGTTTCTCAAGGTTTTTAAGGAAACTTCTGTGATGAAAATTTGCTGAATGGTACTTCAAACCTGTGAATTAATGAGCATTTTTTGAAATCACAAATGTAAGTTAAACTGTCCTACTGTACAGCTCTGCTTTCACATTCCAGTTGACTTTTATATGCCCCTTTTTTGAATGGTTACCTTGTGAAAAGTGACACTTGAGCAGAGATTTTCTGCCGAAGTAGAATATTTTTCTACTTGATCAACTAGAAACTCAAGTAGGGCTTTTTGTTTGAGGACTCCTCCTTGGCAGGTTAGCCTCACTGAGCTAATCAGCTAGCTTTGCAAACTTTGCAATGCAGAACATTTTTTTGAGGAGCTTAAATAGAGCCATATTTGTGAATAATTGCTTTTGTTTATTCTCTTTTGTTGTTAGCCAAGTAGCCTTTAGCATGCTTACTAGCAAGCTGGCAAAATGATGAAGTTGTATCAGCGGCCATGTATAAGAGATGGAGTAACCTAAAGCTCGGAAAACTGCGTGTCATGGTTTTGAAATGTTAATTGTTTTAAAGCAGGGGTCTTTAATTAAAATTCAGTAAGGTCCAGTTAAGGAAAATTTCCTCAAGCAAAGGTCCAGAATATCATAAAGTCTAACATACATTATGATTCAGTGCCAAATACTGTAAACTGAAGTAGCCTAGTAGTTATATCAACATTTTATGTAGTCAACAACTGAATGTCAATTCAAATAAAGCACAATTAAGTAACATTTTAACAACTTTTATTGTCAGTTTTCTCGTTTTAGAGCACACGTGTGAAGTAATCTGGCTCACTTTCTTCTCCAACTGCTGTGTCTCGCTTCATCCCTCCCCTGTGAGTGCGTCGCTCATTCGAATCATAGTGCTCATTGTAATGCACAGATCTGATTGGCTGAGTAGATCACGTGATATTTACAACACATGCGATTGGTCTGTGAGTCTCCCGGGCCGCTAAACCAGTACCGTAATGACTAGAAATGTTACGCTGATTTAGGACCACCCAGTTGAAATTAAAGAATTATCCATAGTTTACCGGTTATAGGTCCAGGTCCATAAAGGACAGCGTCAGGGTCCGGACTCGGACTGCGGTCCGCCTATTAGTGACCTCTGTTTTAAAGAATAGCTTCTAAACAGCTTTGTCTACTTTGATTTTCAGGTTTGGAAAGGGAAACGCGTCAGGTAGCAATGATTTGAGTGCTGCTGCAGAAGTCAACACCTGTGTTCGCTCTGTCCCTCAACAAAATGACCAGCAAGTGTGGATATAAGGTAAGTATGCCTAATAATGTGACAACTGAGTTTATGTAAGCTGTAAAGCTGAAGTTCCTAAGTAAAACATCTTAAACATCATGCCATCATGACTGCAAAGACTATAGAGTGCAGATGAGACAGTTATTGTGAGAGACTGGCGGTAGGACCCTGCTGACCGTAGCACACCCACTACTGGGCCTGAGGCCTGCCCTGAGCTTTTCATCCATCCAGCATTTTGAGCCATCCCTGTCATAAGTGATCAAAAAGAACCCAATTAAGCTTTTAAAAGCACACAGTCTGATCAAGACGAACGTCAGAGTGCGCACGCAAGCAGATCCCGATCCGCATCCACATACATACATAGTTCAGTGCGTGAAACACACATGAATACAATCCTTCAGAAGCCTCTCCTGTTTCAGTGCTCAGAGCGCTCCATCATGCATAAAGAACAAGGAACCCATCATCCTCCCTTTGCCTGAGCGCAGCCTTTGAATTAGAGCACAGCTTTAACGAATGTTGCATTTGATCCTCCACATGAGTCAAAATGAATCAAAGAGCGCTGCCGTTAACAGCAAACTTCACTTGGAGTTATATATGGTTCTAAGCCTTAATCAGCTTCAATTAGCTGAAAACAGCCACTTCTAATTAGGCATGGGTCCACGTTTCCTGCTTAATATGTTTTAATTAATCTTGTCCATTGACCCTCCCTCCTAGGAAGAGTTCCAGCATCACTGCTCTTGCAGGGGAATACCCTACAAACAAGGTGGCCAAGGGGGCTTGTCAAAATCTCGTCTGTCTTAATTTATTCATTTCATTTAGGCTTAATTAAGAAAATCAAGCTTAAGTCATGTTGAGATAACATCAGTGTGCATGGCACTGTGAGTGTACAGTTCAGTCTTCCCTGCTATCTGTATGAACTGTAGTGATGCAGTGTAGGGATGCACTGATGTGGGAACTGTGGGCTCATGCTGATGTCTTCATGTGCAAACTGTTGTGTGCAAAAGTTTGAACACCCCTGGTCAAATTCAATGTTTTGATGATCATCTACATGAAAATAAGTTAACATATCTTTTGCAGGGAATTCAAATTTGGCATTTATCTGCAATTTTTTCTGTTTATTTGCTGAGTTTAACATATTAGAAAAAACGAAAACATGAAATATAAAATGTGCCCTTATTTTCTTATAGTTTTATTTTTTCCTGAATATGTTAACTTCAGCAAACAAACAGTAAGTGTGCATTAAAATACGAAGAATATGATTTATTTATCCCTCACCAAGTCAACAAAGCATAATTTGACAAGGGGCACCCAAACTTTTGTATACGACTGTTAATATTTACAAATTGTAGAAATTGGCGCTGGATTATCTACGTCCTGGATTATCATTACAGAGAAATGTAATCTGCAGATGGTTCCAGTATACAGTATAATGAATAAATAGATATTTTAGTACTTCTGGAAGACAATAAATACATAATCAAACATAAGTTTAAAATTTGCTGTTGTCAGAAAAAAATCTCTGTTCTTTGACGTTTTTCAGTTTTTGACATAATTTGAAAATACCTGTTACCCTTTACATTGTGTGTAAATTTCATGATGAATGGACTTAAAAAAATGACCCCAATTGACCTTGAAAACAGTCTGGTTCCATTGACTTACATTAAAAGTAGAGTATATTTTTTCTTTCTCCTGTAAAGTCACCATTTTGGAGATACAAGGTTTTCTTCCGACAACAGCGAATTACATTTTTCTAAATATCTGCATATAAATATAAAATATAAAATATCTGCAGATACTGATGTGATTCAGATATCACTGTGCATCCCTAGAGATGTGGTCAGTATATTCTTATAGTCATATCCACCCTAAATACGGCAAAAAAGGCAGATGCTCCTTACACTGTGTGGATGATTATATTTAGCCATTACTGAGATACAACAGAGATGAAGTTCTGAATGCTTGATACATTCCAGTGGCACTGCAGAGAGTCTGCAAACAGTTAATGAGATCTGAGTGATGCACTTATATAGACGTATACTGTGTGCACACTGTCCTTCAGCTGTAGACAGTCTATATGTGTGAGCAGTGAAATTATTGTCCGGTGTTTTCTGGCCTATAGTCTGTGTGAGCGTTTGTGTGTGAATATGATGAAAATACATCTCCGTGAATCTCCAACCTGGAATAAAAGATTCAGAAGCCACACTGCATTTATGCTCATACTTTTTAATGTATCACAATGAGCAAGAAACATACTTGATGAAATATTTTCAAAGGAGTATATTCAATTACCATCTACAATCAACTTAACTAGGACAACAAGGTTTTTGTGACAAAAGTTTTCTTTAAAAGTCTGAAGTTCCATGTGGTTTATGTATGTTAGTCTCCATGTAATTTGGTACAGTTTGGAAATCTTCATCATATAATTACAGTAACAAAAAAGCTAACAAGACTACAGTATAGAAAAGACATCAAGAACAACATTTTTGGTTTAACTTGCTCTTTTTTGTACATTGCAAGGCTGTTTTTTCTACCCTCGGGTGGGCTACCTGGAGCCACTGAGCCGTGCTTGTGAGGCTCGAAGGAGGAATAATTCGAGAAAAAAAAGAAGAAAAAAACAAACAAAAATAAAACACAAAAAAAAAGCATTAAAAAAAATTGTGGCACCAGGAGTCACGAAAGGAACAGGGAGCTCCAGTAGCAGTTTGTCTTTGAAATTGGAGCTTATGTGTAGTTTTTTTTGTTTGGTTGCTTGTTAAGTTTGGTTGTTAATTTTGGTTGCGTTGCTTTTTTTTGTGTTGAACAGCTTCCTCAGGAATGACAGCCGAGAAAGCCCCTCCCCCCTCCGACAGCGAGTCCTTTTTTAGCGATGGATCGATGAGATCGGGCCGGCTCCAGGTCAGGTGCAGGCCGGTGCCGGCGGTTTGACCGGAGGACGTCGTCCGTCCATCGGTGAGACGAGCAAGAAGAAATGAAACAGGTAGCAACACCATGAACTGGGAGAAAAAAGAGGCATGTGGTACTGTCCGTCCCGTTCAGAAGTGTGGAAAATGTCCATCAAAGTAGATGCAGAACTAGAGCGAGAGAGAGAGAGAGAGAGAGAGAGAGAGAGAAAAGGTGGCCACTCCAGCCACTGAAGTTCAGCGTAACCCAGATTTATTCCTCTCCGTGTCGCGCATGTCCACTAGTTGCAGAGTCTATTCCCATAGGCAAATTGTCAGTAATTAAATAATGACGTGATATCGGAGGCGCGCCTTGTCCCTGCCTTTGGCTCCCATGCCCAGTTTTGGTGTGCCAACAGCCTTCTCAGACATTTCACTGACATCTCCCACGCTTCCCAGAGTTCAGTTCTCTTTGTTTTTCCTTCTTTGTCATTTAGAACAACAAAAAAAACAAAAAAAAAGATGTCTTCTTTAAATATATCTATATCTGTATACATGTTTTTTTTCACAGTGGGCAAAAGGATGACCTCTACAGCAAAACCTGCCTTCTTTCTCTCTTTGCAAAATGTCCACAAAAATCAAGTATCCCAATGAGAGTCGATGTATCTCAGTCGTGTGTCGTGTTGTGCCACAATAAATATACACTCACCAGGGGCACCAACTGAAATTCTTTTTTTTTACGTTTCAACTGCATTATGCTTTGGCCACATTCATATATTTCATGAAAGTAACAGTAATTGTATAAAAAGAAAACAATAGCAAAAAAACTGCTCAGTGCTTCAGCATCATTTCCTCCACGTAACAGTTATTGTAACGTTCCCAAATCTTCACCCTCGTACTGAAGATCCAGCTTTGCAGTTCTGAACGATTTTGGTGTGAAATAAAAGTGGAAAATAGAACAAAAAGTATGAAAGAAAAAAAAAAAACTCGGCTCTTAAGAAACACGCACACAGTCCATGCTGGCAGAGTTGATTGTGAGGACCCTTGTGAGGACCCTCACCAGAGCCCATAAAGAATAAAACAGAACACATTGGAAGCAAGAGATCAACAGTGTAGAAAAAAAAAAGACAAAACAGGAACATACTTACACCATAAAGTGGCCAGGTCATAGAATAAGAAAAACAAAAAATAAAAATAAACAAAAATCTGCCATTCAAATTTAAAGCTGGTGTTAAAACGTTAATTTACGTATATGAGGAGAATTTAATATACAGAACATAAAATAACATACAAATAGTTATAGGAAAATAATAAATGTCTGACCTTATCTGAAACGAAAGTCGAAGCAAAAGCATTTAAAAATAAACTATACATCAGGATTCTTAAAAATAATTATGAACAGTATTTTTCGAACAGGATTGGAGAGGAGTGGCAAGCTTGCAGATCAAATCAACCTAATTTCAACAGCATGCGCAAGTATTAACACCAAATCACATCGCTCTGCAAGACGTAACACTTTTTTTTTTTTAAACACACTTCCGAGATTGCGGCAATGTATCATGTAGGCCAAATACACTTGCTATACATCTGTGGCCGAAATAAAAATCAGAAAGCGGTTATTCACAAATTTAAACATTTCTTAGTTTTGGTAAGGATATAAAAAAAAATCTTTTTACGAAAAGGTGGTGGGGGGGGGCATTTGGATTAAACGGAACCATTCCCATCGCGATGAGTTGGAGTGAGAGACCACTTTGGACATAAAGGCAGAAACATACCTTATCACCATCCGAAACAAGGGACACCTTCAGGAAAACAAAAAAACAAAAAAGAAAAAAAAACTTTTTCCAGTCTTATAATGCTTTGGAATGAAGATGTCCCTTGGAAACCTGTAATAGACATAACGTGCATGAAAATGGCTTTACACCCTGCAGAAACCTGGGGCAAGTCCCTACGTGATTTTCCAGGAGGGGAGGCCGCCACTCCAGACTTTATTTTTTTGTTCGCGAAACAGCCTTTATTTCCTTCTGAGACTCTTTATAGATGGAGAGGCATGATGACACTAGACCAGTGAGACGTGTAAGTACCAGATGTATTACAATATGTACATTTTTGGTAACCACTATTACATGATGATCTATTTCAAGTGAGAAGAACAAAAAACAGAAAAGCTTTAACCCCGCTGCAGGGACTTTAACTCCCTACAACACGCACTTCAGAATGAGGGGAATCAAACGGTGAAGTTCAGTACACAACACCTTACAGTCACCTTAGAAATGAGAGAAAACTAGAATAGAACTCAGATTCAATAAAAAGAAAACAGAAGCTGTCCTTGATTAAGAAATCAAACGGTTGGTATTTGGAATGCACTGTTCTTTACAAACGTAATAGATCATTGGCTTTTGACATTGGTCTGCTCAAAAAAAAAAGAGAGAAAAAGACAAAAAGAAGGAACAAAAAGCAAAAAATGTCATTTGGAACATATATTCACAGTCTTCAGAGTTCCGTTTTTGCAACGAGAAGAAAAAAAATATGTCGCAGAGGCAGGGAAATGGTTTATTGGTTGGTTGTTTTTTTTCATTAAAGCTTAGCCAAAAAAGCAAAATGAGCATGCATCTAGGTATTCTTCTTTTCAAAAATCTACATTAGCAGCAAAACGTATGTCCTCAAAGACCAGACCTTATACATTTTCTTTAAAAAAAACAAAACGACGACAAAAAAAAAGGATCTCGTGTGACAGAAGAGTTAAACAAAGAGATTCTCAACTTCTATCTTACAAACTGCAATGGCTCTGTAATGGTGCTACTCCACAATGCAAGGACAAGGGTCCTTTTTTGGTTTTTGGTATTCTTGGTATTTCACGTAAAAAAGCCACCGGTCTGCTTGCAAAGAAGCAAAGACGGCAGCTCTGATGCGTACTCCTTTTATTTTAAAACTTTGTTTTCTTTCCTTAAAAACAGCAACAAATTCTCAAGTATAAAGAAGCCTCTTTTCTCATCTTTATGCACCAATGGTGAAAGTGTTTAGTCTTTGGATTTTCTTTTCGTTTTAAAGCGTGAATTATTATTATTCTTTTCATTTTCATTTATGACAACAACGAAAGAGCGTAAATTAAAAAAAAGCCTATAACAGACTGCAGCCACACTGCATGAAATACAAAAAAGAAAATCTGCTTTGCAGTGCTAAAGGAGAAGAATCTCCTAATCTACAAATGCAGAGAGGAAAAAAACAGACAAAAATAAACGAACGAACAAAGAAAGGAGGGAGTAACACAGAAAGACAGGGATAAAGTAAGTCAGACAACTGTAAGTGCACAATAAAAGGTAACACAAAGATAACTGAATAATCATTTTTGAAAACGCACCCCGGATCTCTTTTCTCTTTTTGGTCAGTGCTGCACCGACCATCGAAGGAGAGAAAACCCTCACGAAAACACGAGGGATTCTGCCAAGTCTGTCGGTGGCAGTCGGGTGAACAAAATCCAAGAAGCTGTGGATTTGACAGAAATAAAGTTTAGATCAGTTCCTGTTCCTTAATCTAGTCTATTGGAATGACCAAGACAACATCAAATGAAGCGCCTTAAGGTTGGACAATACAAAAGCTAAATGTACACAAAGATTTTTCAGTCTACCATACTGTTTAAATTCATTTCCAATGCAACAATCTACTTAACACCAAAATGTTTATATCTATCATAAATACAGAAAGTTTTTTTCCTTAAAACAAAAAAAAATCTTTTTTTTTCCCTCACCAACAAGTCTGCAATGCTCTTCGTGTCTGGGTATAGTGGGATTAGTTATTCTTCTATTTAAAAGAATTTAAAAGGTTTACAACCAGCAGTTCAGCTACCCATTTGAATGCCCAGAAAGCTATGTCTTTAAGTTAGTATCACTTCCAAATACTTTCTGTCAGTAAAAGTAACACAACAGAAACGTTTTTAAGGAACAAAATGAATAAAATAATGATTTTTTTGTAACATAAAAAAGGTTGTGAGCTGTTGACCTGAGAATAAAATAGACATTACATTATTCTTTTTTTTCTTTAGCAAGCCATTGGTATTTGAATGCTTAGATAGCAAGAAAACTGTAAGACTATTCTCCCATACAGTACATACTGGCTTTGTGTAACTGTGCTATTAGGTGGAAATACTTCTGCAGACAACGGACAGCTTGTTATCTCATTCTTTGTATAGACAGGTTCTGGGGCCGTTTGACTTTGAGGCAGTCCATTGCAATACAGCGTTCCCCTAGCAATATCCACGTGTTAACCGCAGCGTTCTTTATTAATTCATATATATATATATATAAAAATGTATATATATATATAAAGCTATATATATTTGAGTTGAAATAAACTAAAACCAGCATGTTGATATGGGAAAACAATCCACTAACGTTTAAATTTTTGGTTACAAGCTTTGGAATTGCAGTTAGTCTTTACACATCTTTTTCTGAAATTGGTTTGTATACTTTTAAACATATTTTAAACATTGCTGCTTTTTTTTTACTTCTGTGTTTTATTCTTTTTTTTTGTCTTTTGTGTGTTTTAAATATTGTCCATCACCGAAAGCTCTTTACAATCTGATGGAGTCTGTTCCTACACTAGCCATATTACTACTACAACTATCACTGTCTTTGAGACAACCGGGCTGTTGCGGCTCCTCTGCCGACCGGCCCAGCCTGTCCGCTGACTTCTGACTGCTATCAGAGTCAGATTCGTCGGTAAAGACGTCTGTTGGTATCGAGGTCTGAACCCCTGAGGTGCTCAATGAACTTGAGGTAACCGTTGAAGGTGAGGATACTG
Organism: Colossoma macropomum; assembly: GCF_904425465.1. NCBI lineage: Eukaryota > Metazoa > Chordata > Actinopteri > Characiformes > Serrasalmidae > Colossoma > Colossoma macropomum. Next base: position 37,593,909 of record NW_023494799.1, read on the forward strand.
GAGGAAAAGAAGACGATGTAGAAGGAGTGGCGTTGGACTTCCCAGCTAAAGCTCTAGAGAAAGAGGCCTGGGGCCAGGGTTTGCTGGCAGCTGTGGCATTCAGGGGGGCAGCCGTGGAGGAGGAGCACGAAGATGCAGACACAGATGAGGACGGCGTGGCGTTTGACGTTGTTGGCGGGGGAGATGGGGTGTTGTTTGGGTGAGTGACAGACTGCGAGGTAGATGCGGTGTTAGGATCGGGGAAGCAGGCTGAAGAGTGAGGTAATAAACTAGTAGCGTGCTCTTTGGCATTTCTGGCTGATCGCGTGATTGTTCTGTGTTTGTGCAAGGCTGAATCCAGGTGTTGACTGAGCGCTTTGTCCCCGTCCAGAGTGGTGTTACAGGGCAGGCAGTCATAGAGGCCACCCTCGGCTGCACTGCCACTGGTGGGGACCCGAAGCAACATCTCTTGCATGTTTGCCACAGACTGACCGAAAAAGCAGATCGACTTGAGGTGGCTGATCGCCGCTTCCTCCTTGCTGAAAACAGCTTGACATTTGCGGCACGCCAGCCGGTACTGAACTTTGGGGACAATGTATTGGTCAAGAAGAGGGTCTGCACCTTTACCATCCACTTCATGCTGCTCAGGGGGTAGGTTATTGTGAGAAGAAGAGGTATCAACCGGGGGAGTGCCTTTCTGCTCCTCTGTTTTTACTGGATCTTTGGCAGAATCTTTACGGTCCACCGAGGGCTGAGAAGGGGCTGGAGTTTGGCTCGCTTTGGGTTGCTGGATTTGCTGAAGCTGCCGCTGTTGCTGCTGAAGTGCCTCCTGAAGGCTCTGCTGATATTGCTGGTAATGCTGGAGCAGGGATCCTGGTGACAGCCCCATCAGGGCCTGTGATAAAGCTGGGTTGTAGGGGAAAAGACTTTCCATACCATACATAGGCTGAAGATATCCACCTTGAAGAGCTCCTGGAATCTGGGGGGCGTAATATGGAGAAAAACCTGGCATAAAATAGGGCAGGAACTGGCTGGTAAGCAGAGCTGTTGGATCTGATGCTAAAGCGGCCTGCAGAGCTTGAAGCTGGGCAGGATCGACCACATACTCCATACCAGGAGTTGGCATCGAGGTGGCCGGAACTGCTGTGTCTGGTTTTTCCTTCTTGGCGCTGGCAGCAGAAGTGGAGGGAGCAGGAGTTCCTCCAGTTGACGATGGTGTGGTGGACTTCTCAGCCTTCTCCTTGGGCTTCTCTTTCTCCCTGGCCCTTTCAGTTTCACGCTCTTTGGGAGGATGCGGGCCTGGTTGGGTGGTCAGGGAGTTTGATGTGGATGTGGTTGTAGTACTTGAGTGGGCAACAGAAGTGCTGGCCTGAGCTGGGCTGGGGGAGGCCAATGAGGAAGAGGAAGGGATCTTGTTGGGTAAACCAGATGTTGGGAGACTAGGTGAGGGTACACTGGCACCAGGCATGTTCAGGATGTTCGGAGGTTTCGGAGGGGTTAAAGCTAAAAGAAAACAGCACAGAATTGATATGAATGAAATAGTGAAGTACAAAAGGATTATTAGTAGATACCACGGGGTTGTATTCTTCACAGAAACACTGCATAGTTTCATTACATCTTAAAAGATGTCGCTGTCGGAACAAAACCTTTTGTCTCCAAAATGATAACTTTACAGGAGAAGTAAAAACTTATTTTACATCAATGAAACCAGAACTATTTCCAGGTAATTTCTTTTGGTCCATTCATGATGAAATTTGCACACAGTATAAACGGCAACAGGCATTTTCAAATGATGTCAAAAAAGACCAAAGTGGAGATAAGAGGTTTTGTTCCGACAGCAGCAATTTCTTAATGTTTGTTAATGTAAGCTACTTTATTTATGTTGCATTTGAATGCTGTGTTGTTAATTACTGAGTCAATAGCATACCTGAATTGGATGAGTTAAAGCCAGGAAGGGAAGGGCTTCCAACACCGGGCAAGAGGACAGGGGGTATCCCTTGCAGATTTGAATAGGCTGACTGCAGATTCAGGGCTTGCAAGGCAGGACTGTCAAACATCCCTTGTTGCTGCATGGCTTGTTGTTGTGCCAGTCCAAGGACCTCATTGGCTTTCTTGATACGATCCATCTCTTGTTGGGCCATGAGTTGACGAACAGTGGCTGGGTCAAAGTACTCTTTCTCTTTGTCAAGCTGGCTTCCAATTGTATCCTTTACTTTGGAGATATGTTGCTGGGAGAAGATATGGTCCCGCACTGAGAGACGTGCACTGTACTTAACACCACACAAAGTGCACTCCGTCTTAGGTCCCTCATAAGAGGTCTGGTTGATGCCAAAGTGTTTAGCCATACTGAGTTTCGCCTTCTTTTCCTTAGCGCGAGCATTCTGGAACCAGACTTGTACGACTCTCTTTGGAAGTCCGATTTCATTGCCGAGTACCTCACACTCCAACATAGTAGGGGTCCTGTAATCGCTAAAGCAGGACTTGAGCACTTTCAGCTGGAGGTTAGTCATCTGAGTTCGGAAACGCTTTTGACCAGGCCTGTCTCCACTGTCAATGCTTCTACTACCAGATGCCCCAGGGCTTGGTGAGCAAGGATCAGCTAAACTAGATGTTTCGCTGTAATCCACCATATTTTCATTTTCAAAGTCTTTCGCATAATAACTTGTTGCAGGACTCACTAGTCCTGAAGACATCTGGTCATCATTCTCAAGAGATGGGACTGTTCCCCCAGTCTTGGACAAGAAATCTCCACTGTTGTGGCTATGCTTCGCATCAGCACTGTCATTGTCAACATTAGCCTCATCACCTGTGGTGGTATCGGTGATTGCGGTGTTTACAGAAGAACAATCATCATTATCAAGCTTGCTCTGGTCAAAGCTCATGTTTACTGAGGACATGGTTGGGCTTTCAAACTCCTCCATTCCCTCAACCTTGATAGATGTTGGACTTAAAAGTGCCCTTGGAGACAAATCCATGTTTTTACTTACAGGTGACAAGGATGAGCAGTGAGCATCACTGTTAGAAGTGCCCAGATGAGCATAAGTAGCAATATCCTGAGGATCCATCTTCATGTGCATGCCTTCCTGTTCAGATACTAAACCAGCAAGTGTTAAGTTGTAACCAGCACGCTTTGCCTCATGCCAGTGACGTGAACGGATGTGGGCTTCCAGAGCAGTTTTAGCTTTAAAGAGGGCCCGACAAAAAGGGCAACGGCGATGGGCTTGAGCTGGCCCAACAGCCCGAAACTGCCCTTTTCTTTCCCTGGCCCTGGTGTTTTGAAACCATACTTGCACCACCCGTTTTTTGAGCCCTACTTCATGAGCAATATGGTCAAGCATTTTTCGGGTGGGATTAGAGTCTAGTAAATATTTTTGGTACAGAATCTCAAGCTGCTCAGGTGTAATAGTGGTTCGAAGACGTTTATCTCTTTGTGGTTCCTCTCCACTATTCGTACTGTCATTTTCACCTGGACTAGTGCCTGCTTTCTCCTCCAGTTTCCTCTTTAGAGAGTTCATGGTGGATGTAGGAGTTGATGGAGAAGTGGCAGAGTTGCTGGGTATTTGAGGCAAAGCACCGGCAAGAGGCTGGCTAGCTAGCAGAGGATTACTAGGATCAAATAACATAAAAGACATGTTCATTGAGCGATCCAAGAACTGGGGGTGAATAAATTGGTTTTGAACACTCAGGAAATGGAGCTGCTGGTGTTCTTGCCAGTGTTCGAATGAGGGGAAGGCAAGCTTGCACTGTTCACACTGGTAAGGAATCATCTGGGCCAGCTGCTGCTGTGATGCAGTGGCTAAATGTGGATTGAGGGCCATCAGGGTACTTTGGGATGGAGTCTGGCTGGTGTGAGAGGCTGAGGCTGAAGACCCACTGTGCTGTTGCTGCTGGGAGAGGGAAGGTGAAGAAAGCTTTGTGTTCTTTGAGGCTATATGAACCTTTTCCTCTCGTGGTGGTCTCTGCGGTGGAGTCTCAGGTGGGTGACTGCTTTCCTGTTTCAGTGATGACTGCTCTCTTTGGGCCAAGGATGTTTCTGCAGAGTTTTTGGATTTCTCATCAAAAGTGTTTGATGTGCTAGCAGGGGCAGCTTCAACCTTCTCAGATGTCATGGGAGAGAAAGACGAGGAAGAAGGTGGAAGAGGGCAAAGACTTGAAGATGATGGCATCGGTGTGTGACCTGATGACCCAGAAGGCGTGTAGTATTCATGTAAGTGATCAATAGAGTCCTCGTTTTGACTGTCATATTGTCCTTCTTCATCTTCATCTTTGTAACAAAGCTTCTTTTGATGTTTAATGAGGTCAAATATGCGCTGGAAGACCAGGCTGCATTTCTTGCACTGATAGTTTAAGTTGGTAGTACGAATGTATCGATCATTGGATAACTCACGTCGTTCACCTTCTTTTGCTCCATCGCCCTGGTTCTCATAATTTTTACGGGCTTTCTGTCTGGCGTTCTGGAACCATACAACAATGACTCGAGTTGGTAGGCTCAGAAGATTGGACAGCTGCTCGAATTCATCGTCTTTAGGGTAGGCATTGGCATCAAAGAAATCTTGCAGTACTCTAAGCTGGTAGTCTGAAAACCGTGTTCTTGAGGATCTCTTACTGCCACAGGACTCCTGTCTTTGGGGTTCAGGGGAAGGTGGCTTAGAATCAATTTTGACGTCCTCCAGAGTGGTAATAGGTGGATTGTTGAAGTTGTAGGGTGAGTCTTTGTTGCGTTGTCGCTCTTTAAAAAGAGTATTCCGAAACCAGTGCTTGATGACCTTCTGTGGAAGTCCTGACTTGTCTGCCATTTCCTTTATTTGTTCCTCATTTGGTGAGTTGTTGATGTCAAAGTACTGTCGCAGAACCCTTAGTTGGTCATCTGTTATACGTGTGCGGGGTCTTTTGCTCTGTTGCTGCAGCATTGCAGGTGTGAGTTGCTGCTGATACAGTTGTGCAAGATCAGTGGCAAGACCTGGTTCAACAGCTGGCAACTGGGCAGGAATTTGAGAGGGTAGGGACTGGAGAGACATAGGCTGCATCATGAGTGGAGAAAAGAGAGGAAGATCCATTGGCATTGGAATTTGAGCAAGTGGACCTGGAGGCTGTGGGGTCGGGGCAGTTGGCGGAGTGAGTGCGGGTGCAGAGACGGGTATATTTGGTGTCGGTGCCCTCTGTGGAGGTGGCGGGGGTGGCGGTGGCGGGGGAGGAGGGGGTGGTGGGGGAGGAGCAGCCTCAGGTGTCTGTGGTCTTAGTGGGTACAACTTGTCATACTGTTCTCTATACTCCTTGGCAAATCTCTCTAGTGATCTAAAAGGGAAGAAGGCCTGATGGATGTGCTCCTGGTGACTCTTCAGGATTAAAATGTTGGAGAAGAGCTTACCACAGGCCTCACACTCCAATTTCTCCAGTCCCTCAACAGGATCAACCACTCTAGTGATGCCACCTGGCACACTTGATCCAGATACAGATCCTGTGGGCTTTCTCTGAGCTTTTTGTTTGTTCTCATTGTACTGAATCACCAGTTCAAATCCGAAATTCTCCAACAACACTTTGGTGGCATTGCCACGAGCATCTGATGCAATTCGTGGTGGAGGGAATCCAGTGTCCTGATTCACATTAGTTACAGCCTGTGGTGCATCTTTCTTCTCTTTGGACTTTGAATTGTCTGAGAGATCCTTTGGAGTATGATCCTCTGTTTTATCATTCATTTCTTTATCCTTTGGCAGCTCTCTGTCCTTCTCACTATGAGCAACTAGCGACTTTGGTTTTTTGTCTACTGAATGCGAGAGAGATGCACTCTGTTGAAGTAAAGCCATTTGGCTCGAGGCCTGGGAGTGCGAATGAGCTTGGTGCTGTTGCTGAAGGTGGTGGTGTGTCAATTGCTGTTGTAAACAGCTCTGTTGGGCTTGCTGTGCCTGGTTCTTCTGTTCCTCCAATAGTGATGCAGCAGAGCCACTTAAGTTCAGAGAACTGTTCAGGTTAATTTCTGGATTTAACTGGAATTCAGCCCCAGGGATATAGAAAGGAAACAGCAGCTGCTGCTGTTGAAGTGGCAGAAGAGCATCTGTTGTCATTGGGAAGTGCTGTAGTAGGGGGTTAAAGAGCTGGGACTGAAGTAGGGCCGCTTGCTGCTGGAGCTCTTGTTGGAGCTGGGCCTGGGCTTGTGCTTGAGCCTGAGCCAGCTGCTGCTGTTGGAGCTGCTGCTGGTGGCCTCTTGAGGACAACATGTCTGCAAACTTCTTTTTCTTTACATCCTGGTTCTCAGAGGGAGAAGGATGACAAGCTGAGTTAGACATGCTCTCAAGGCTGTGAGACTGACTAAGGTGGTTTCCTCCCAGGATGCTGTGTGCTGTCTGAACGTTTGCTGGAGAACAGCTGTTGTTGTTAGAGCTGGTTGTTGAGTTAGTGGGTGGGACAGGGCTGGGGGTGGAAGTGCTGTTAGAGGTGCCTCCACTTAAACTGCCACTGCTGACAGAGCTGGAACTGCCACCAGCTGCTTCAAGTTTGGCTGCCCTAGCTTTAGTCTGGTGGAGGACAGAGCGCATATGAATCTCCAGTGTAGAGCTCTGGCTATATGCAACATTGCAAGTGCTGCACTTGAAGGGCTTATTATCAGGGCTGCTGGTTGGCTCTGGCTGACCTGTGGTGGATTCCTGCAGGGCCCGTTTCACCTTGTGCAAGTGTGACACAGAGTTATAATGCACGAGAAGAATATTCTTCTGGGTAAAAGACTCTTTGCATACTGTACACTTGAAAGGACGAGAAGGATCTAAGAACTTTTCCATGGTGAAATTCGGACCTTTTCTAAACGGGAGTGCTCGCTTGGGCTCTGATCCAGAATCCTCTTGCAAGGATCCTGAATCACTGCCTGTTGGGCTCTGTTTTTCCTCAGGATCACTCTCTTCTCCTTCTTTCTCATCCTCAATCAGACCTGCTTGGTCTTCTCCAAGCGAAGGGTCACCCATAACCATTAGGTCTCCATTCATTAGCAAGCCTCCATATAGTTGCTGAATGTCAGCTTCGCTCAGTTCAAGGTGACTAGTCTCCAAGTGCTTCTTCAAGGCCTGTAGAGTCCTGAAACTCCGCTGGCAGAGACAACACATGGTAGCTGCTCGGATAACATGATACTGGGAATGCAGCTGCAGCTTCTCTATCGTCTTGAATGCCAGACTACACTGGTTGCAACGGTACTTGTAGACGTGACGATCAGAGACTGGCAGCTGAGGCCTTTTGTTGTGGACCTCATTGAAGTGCATCTGAAGCGCATTAGAGGATTTGAATACTTGGTTACAGCCTTTCTTCCAGCATAGGAATCCAGTAGTGTCTTCTCTTGACGGCTGCTGATCTTCAAGAGGTGACTTGCGAGCTTCAATTATATCTGTGGCCATAGAAATTCCTTTCTCAGGCTCAACATCTGTAGTCTCTGTAATGAGAAACAGGAACACCTGTCAGTATTCTAAAACTACACTGTTTATGTGTAGATAAATAAAATGATTACACTGTATTTGAATCATTGTGAACTCATAATGTTCACATGAATACAGAAAATACACTGGTATTCATCTTTTACAAATAAACGGCAGATATCCCCCCTCTACCCAGACAAAACACTTCAACATTCTTACCTGCTTGTTTCTTTGTGTCATCAGAGGTTGAGTTGGACAAGGATGTATTTTGAGCCTCTCTCTCTGGTCCAGGGACTGGTATGAACATGCTTGCTGGCAGCGCCTCTGACGTTGCCACCTGGAAAATAAAACACAAGGTGTGTCGCAGGTTAATTAAGGGCCTTTAACTACAGCCTCTGTTTGGAATGCAAGAATGTATTTTTATCATCACTAAACAGATCAGCAAATTGCACCTTTTCAAAGAAAAAAACAGCTTTTTCTTCATTAAATATTCAATACACAGTTCTTACATATAAAGGTTTGGTCAATAAAAGGTTTTGTATATATATTCTTTTCACTCAAACACATGCACTCATAGAATTCCTCTCTCACACGAAGACTAATCACATTATTTCTTTTCTACTTTATTTGCCACTCTAAGAATTTGCACTTTGATCACTCATGGTGTTTTGTCACAAGCTGGGAAAGTTCTGCTGCAGCCAATTAGTGTGATGGGCTGAGAAGCCTACCTTGGCCAGCTGAAAAGCTTATTAGGGGGCCTAATTAAATAATTCCTCCTCCTCATAAAAAGTGTATTCCCATTCCAGTGCAAGCTCGAAGTACAGAAATGCACGTCACTGGCACAGGAATTCTGGGTAATTCACTACTGTCAATTTAAGGACATATAACCACATTCCACTTAATTTGCAGTGCTCATTAAAGCCTTTTCAAGCTGGAATATTATCATTTTAAAAAATCTAATGCAAATTAGGGTATATTGCAAACAGTATGTAAAAACTTAGTAAGGGCATTAAATGCAGTTTACTTGTGTACAACAGTGAAATCTTTTTCCAACTGATTTAATTTCAGCATTTGCAAAGAATATTGATTAAAATGTGCACAACTGCAGCCAGGTTTTGCCTTGCACTCAAAAGGGTGAAGTCAATCATGTGTGAATGATAGCAGCATTCCCTGTCTTTTCAAGCGCTATTCTCTGTACATGCATGCCCCCTCACTTTCTCTCAATCGCGCTCGCTCTCTCAGAAAAAAAAAGATTACAATTCATCAAATGCTCTCATTAACCAGCTCCTATTTAACAATAATCAGTGATTGAGATTGGAAGAGGTCGGGAGATGAGGCACTGTCTGCTTCACCTTCCTTCAATTAACTCCCCAAACAGAACAATCAGCCTCACTACCCATGCAGCATTTCAATTCTTCCATCCTTCTGACCTCCCTCCTCCTCCTCTTTCTCATTCTTCCATGTCTAATTCCTATTCTCACTCTATGTTTATGCCCCTGTGTCTCAATCCCCTTTTCCCTCCTCATCTCACCATGATCTCCATCTTACAGCACTTAATGTGTGTAGAGACCCTGCCCTGCCTGATTAAATTAAAAGATGCATCATTCACAACAACAGGACTTCACATCACTCAAAGGCGATACTGCATTCTGTACATTTTATTCAAATTCTGTTTTCGTTTTTGCCCAGATTTTCGTGAGAAAGACAAGGAATCGTTAGTGAAACATACTAATCACAGTAATTCTATCCACTCGCATGGAGCGCACGGTTTAATCCAGTTCTTCTCGAAAATATAATTACAACTTCAAGTCCGCCAGAGGCAGTAAAACGTACACATACAGTGCACTAAAGGGATGCTCCTAAAACAACAACTGCCACATAAAAGCACGGTCATCAGCCTGAACCAGAGCGCATGAAGAACACAGTCCTCCAGCAAGAGCTTCTTAGTCAGGCTTGAGGTTAAGTGGAGCTGTTAAGATAGCCTTGTCCGTCACAATCTGATTAGCGCATTCAGATTCACATGGGGGGAGAAAAATAAGGAAAGAAATGCAGTCATTTGATTTCTTACTTTTATTTCTCCCACAGTCTCCTCCACACTGAAAGCAGTAAATTAATGTCACCAGTGTGGAGGGTTGCAAAAGCGAAAACAGCAGTGATTTACATTACAAAGTGGACTGTTTCTAGACAAGTGCTTCATTAGAAGACGAGAGCCAAGCGCAGAGAGTATCCCAAGGTCACTTTTAATTTGGACCGCCTAATTGGCAAACATAGTTCCAAATGGCTATCATCTAGCCAGACTGAGAATTAATGAAGCACAATTATTTTCATTACCCCTATCTAAGACAGACAGAAAATGAGACACAGAGTGAGAGAGGGAGGGAGGGATTGAAAGAGAGAGAGAAAAGAGAGAGGGGGGAGAGTGAGGAAAAGGAGCCAAATAATAATAATAATAATAATAATTTAAAAAAAGAGCAAGTGCATCTTTATGCATCATCTGCAAGAAATAAAAGTCACGTAGTTCAGAATTCATTAAGAGCGCCTGCCTGACATGTGCAAAGGGATAAAGTATCTCTACTTGTAAAAAGGTGCTGGTTTTAATGTGCATCGTATTAGCTGTGTTTCCATCATACGCCACCCTTGTAGGGGCACCGGGTGCATTATCATCTCTATAAAAGAAAAAATATTGCTACCTGCTCCTAATAATGCATTCATCATTTGCGTCTTGGCTAGAAGGCAGAGACGACTTAACTGCGTTCAGATGCAGTTTCTTTGAACGAGTGGCCAGCAAGCAATTCAGCTCCACGTGCAAACATAAACATAATTATTTCACCACTGCCAATTTGGAAAAAACAGAGCCATAAAGGCAATGCAATAACGCTCCTCTGTAGCGTTGATGGGTAATGCAACAGAACAAGGTGAGTTGCCTCAAAGGAGTTAAGAGGAGGCGACTGATGGAGGCCTTGGTGCTCCGGGATTACAGAGCTGGTGGCAAATAAGTTAAAACGGATGATGTAAGTGTTACTACTTCATATGAAAGAGTGTCCAGGATAGGAATAACCCCGATAACCACATGATCCTTTGTGAAATCTTCTTAAAACTCATGCAAATATCACAGTGTCTTCCTGCGGCATTATGTGCCACTCTCTGTGTAGCAAAATTATTATATGATTACAAAACCTGTATATGTTGTATGATCTCTGATGGAGCCAGCTTGACATTCATACTGCAGCAGCAGGGGATGCAGGTAGGGGGTTCAATATCATAAGAGCGCACCCTGTATTTATTAAACACTGTAGCATTGCTGCTTTCAATATTCACCTGAGAACAAGGCTGGGAAGTCAGAGAGTACATCTAGATAATAATATTTGCATTGTCTGGACTCGCATTTCATTAGAGGACGAACAAAAAAAAATCCTATTCATTAAATTTCAATTCATCTGTGTCCCAATTACTGGAATATATTAGTGATTGGAGTGCTTGTTTTTTCTGAATTGCTCTAGAGTGATCACCGAAACAGGAGGAATGTCAAGCCAGGGAGAGACAGAATGGGGAGGGGGGGGAGGAACTAATTATCAAACTAGCAACAGAATTATCAGGCAGGAGCAACAGTGTGTCTATATCTTGCCTTCTTTCTTTTACACACGCATGCCTTCTCTCTCTGAATTGACCGTGATATCATAATGAAAGAGGGGGGGGAAAGGGCTCATCAACAACTGGCATGTCAGTACAGCTGCTGGAGCAGAGCATCGCCCAGCTGTCCCAAACCTTTTCGCCCTATTATATCTGACTCGCAGTGAGTCAACAGGACGCCCAGGGGCCATTTCGCGATTAACAGTTTCCGTTTGTGTTTTGATTAAGCCTCAAATGTCATCAATTAGAGGGAAAAAGACAGCCCAGACAACCTCCACTCCGTTAAGGCGCGGTTAGCAAGAGGCAGTGAGTCACTCGTGCTCTTACAGCTGGGTTCGGCCCCTCACGCCATCGCCACAGGGGGGCCAGGCCACAGAGGGCCTTTGTGTACAAGCACACAGCTTTCTTACAAACAGGTAGACAAAAGAATGGACTAAGGAGGCCTTGTGTGCGCTTCTTTACCCATTGATGCTGTGACCACACAGGAGTCTTTACGGACACTGAAGGTTTTAAATTAAAATCTACTCCCACTGTTGATGGGATGACACTTACAATGGACTAATGCCATGACATTTGCCCCACCACTGTGAAGCTAGTGTGCTTGAATGATCATATGGATTTGTATTTTGAGGTTATATTTGGAGCAGGAGGTCAGAAGGAAATAACATTCATCTCCTGCGTCAGAAAACCAAGTAGCTCTGGCCACTTCTGAGAAGCACTACATTGCGTACTAGAATGCTGCTCCAGTGAGGGCAACTAATAAGCATGTACTTGCAGTACAATCGTAATTATAATGTATTAGAAAACCATCATGGAACACAAAAGACCAGGTTTTTAATAACATCAGGTCATACAGTTGAAATGGCAAATAAGTGGGGGTGCATGATCAGAATCAGCTGATATTAACAGATTTTTTAAGTTCTAATTATATGAAGCAAATAAAGTAAGCAAAGTACTACATACTGCATTTACTCTGTTGCTCGTTGTTACTTTGGCTAATAAAAAGTGCTAGAAATTAAGGATGGGAATTAGAACCCTAATCCTTACGCTTACTTTGGGTATGTTTAGTGTGATTTCTAGCTTTTTACTTAATATACAAGGAATTTGTGACATGAAACATACAATTATATGCGAAAGTTTAGGTGGCCTTGGTCAGATTACAGGGTTGTTGATGTTCTAAGTGAAAGTACACATCCTCAATAGAGAACATACTTCTGCATGTAACACACTTCTTCATTTTAATGCACAGTCGCTGTTTATTTGCTGAATTCAACAAGTTAGGCCTGTGCAAAAGTTATTGCACATTTTATATTTTATGTTTGTTTTTTCCAATTTGTTAGGCTTAGAAAATAAATAGAAACTGTGCACTAAAATTCACAGAAAAATGTCATAGTTAAGTTTGCTCCCTGTAGAGGATATTTTCCCTATGAAAAATCAACAAACCGTCATTTGACTGGGGCTGTTCAAACTTTCGTATATGACTTTATATGCATTCGTACTAGAAATGTGCTGGGATCTGTAAGATTTCCTTATAAGCCATTTCAGTAGGACGAGGAAGTGCACATCTGCGCAAGCGTTAGACTGACTCATGAGCCTGGGTGTTTTATATTAGTGTGTTTGGGTAAAGAGCCATAAACAAGAAACGGCTAATAAACATAGATGTCCAATGTGAAATTCACGTTCAGTGCACCCCTTATTTTTTTTGGTGTCACTTGAAACAACTGTAATAACCCACTGAACTTGAGGAGTGTGATATCTATGGCAACTGACATACACACACACACTGCCAAGTAAACCCTCGCTGCAGGGAAGTGGACACTCACAGTGGCTATTAGCTTGTCGACGCAGTCCGGGGCTACGCTGTGCAGGTGCGTGAGGTGGAACTGCAGGTGGATCTTGTTGTTGAGCATGTCCTGGCACAGTGGGCACCGCAGCATGGGCTGCACCGAGTGCTGGGTCATCACGTGCATCCTCAGTCTGTTCAAATCCGTATTCGTGAACTTACAGTAGGGGCACTGGTACATCTGGCAGAGAGAGAGAAGGAGAGAGAGAGAGAGAGAGATATTAGCCTCTCAAACGGAGCAGCTAAACAAGAGTAAAACGCCCCTCCTGTGCAGGGAGCAGAGGGTTAGCCGGAGAGGCCTGGCACACACTTCAAAGGCCTCTCATCTGTCAAATATCATATTGATTTTCCACCTTTTGCACAATTAGCGATGCAAGAGCAGTGGAAAAAAGAGGGAGAAATATAATCTTCAGGAAAAAAAAGCATACATAATGCAAAAAGGCCAGCTTTATTCTGAAATGGCAAAAATATCCCAGGAGCTACATTCTAGCATATTTTCTTAATTAACAGGGAAGAATAATGAGCTTTTGTGAACCTTGAGAGGTCACATAGTGAATGACTTCAAGAACTTAAAGTTGTTCTTTATACTTTAAATATATGGGCATCGTTCTCACCTGCTCTCCAGTGCTCTTCTCGGCCGTCCTGGGACGTTTGGAAGAAAGAGGGCTCTCTGAAGCCCCAGACCTTGAAGGAGGCCGCTTGGAGGGGATCGGTGACTCTGTCTGATCCCTCTCTGACTGGCTGGCTGCTGCTGCTGCTACACACACACAAAGGGAAAGAGAAACCACACGTGAGTCAGGACAAGGCAGGCAGTTGGCAGTCAATATCAGAGTAAATAAAGGCCTTTACAAGGTCTTTTTCAAACATGATATGACCATATTTATCAGTAGCAGAGTAGGCCAGCGAATGATCAGGCTACACAGGCAGCTCCCCCTCCGACCCAGTGCCGTTTCCACTGCTCCGCCCATGCCACTGAACAGAGACGCGATGCGGGCGGTCTGACGGCCTGTCTCCACAAATGTTGGATCGTTAGGACATCAGACGCTGGCATAGACGTCTAATCAAAACATTAGTTTGCCACTGCGAGCAGCTTTGGCTTCCATGCGCTCTCTGACATGGGCGTTTGAAGTGCTGCTTCAGCTGACGGATTCGCCCAACTCCACACAAGGCGAAAACATTTACGCACAACCTTGTCAGGTTTTAAGGTAAGAAAGATGCATCGCACCTAGTTCTTTTATCTATTCAGGTAGTAAGACCCCCCTACACTTCTAATTTCTACTTCTGGAGGAAATAAGATGCATTCTTTTTAATCTAGATTTCACCATGTTCCCTTCTGCAACTTTACAGAAGTAACTTTTAAAGAAATTCAGCAGGAAAAATGGTGTAAACATGATATAACTAATAGGCCCCTACCTATTAACCTAATAAATGCCCTACTACCTAATAAATGTTCTTAAATGTTTCTTGGTTATGGTTCTGGGGGAATAAATAATTCAACTGGGAATCTTTGCATTCCGTGAAACTTTAACAAAGTTCTTAAGCTTGTTTAGGAAACCTAAAGCATCCAGAGACCCCTTACTTTTAAGAGTGTATACGTGGCCTGTGCATTTCATGTGGCTTTGTGTAGGACAGCGCAGACAAAAGGTCAGCTCTGCAATCTAAACAAGGTACAGCAGAAAAAAGCTACTATGCTAAAAGGCCAGATACAACCCATTACCATCAGCATGCAGCAGCCTGGCTATGGCAGCGCGAACCTACGGCATGCATTGTTGAACAAAGGACGGAGGAGAGTAGAAAGGGCAGTAATTGGCAGGTGCTTGCTCATCTTAAACTGAAATCCCTCATTGTGCTAGCCACAGACTGTCACCGAAGTCTCTAATGTGCTCTCCTAGCTTGGCAGAACATTACAAGCGGCTAATCCTTTTAATGCAACCTGCACGGCCATTAACAATGCACTGCACCCTCTTCCTCCTCTCCATCTCCACAGAGCGAGGCCAAATAACAAGAGGTTCATAGCTCAGCTAACCAGCGAGCGATTCCAAAGTGGAGAGAGAGAGAGAAGAGAGAGAGAGAGAGAGAGCTCTAGGTGCGGCACAACAGAGAAGCATGAGAGAGCTGATTAAAAATACTCGGTTAAGCTAGAGGCTCATAAAGGAGCTAAATCCACCCAGAGCAAGAGAGGAACCGCATGGAGCAGCCTCCAGTGGAAAGAATCCACTGTGAAACTTAAGACGCCCTCTCTCTCCATGGCCCTTAACGAGGCTATAAAGAGTTAAATTTGGCCTGATTTGTCCAGTCCTGGAAGGGCAAATTGAGAGCAGGGGAAAAGTGTGTGTGTGTGTGTGTTGGTGGGGGGGGGTCAGGTTAAGCAGGGCTGACCACGCTCCTTCTGCAGACATTAAAGTGTCAGGTCCAATCAGGGCAGGGGCAGCTGAGCACCGGGCGCAGTGGGGGCCCCCTGCTTTGGGCAGAGCGGCCTGCTGCAGCTCCCACAGAGTCGCCACACCAGCCAGCGTGGCCTTATTAGCGTCCAGTCACTGCCAATCCCATTAGACACGTCCACCAATACACAAAGGAAATGTTAAACAAAGGAACCTCCCATTCGCTGCCATTAACCTCCATGCTCTCTTGCCGTACTGTCCTTGCCACTTCCTGATCCACTCCAGTCCGCCCCGCCTCTCTCTCTCTCTCTCTCTCTCTCTCTCTAGCTCTCTCTCCCTCCTAAACTGATAAACTGCACCGTCTGCCTCTTTATATGCCCCTCCTCTGCTACTTGTCCTTCCACATTCACAGGGTCTTCAGCAGATCCCCTTTCAGGTGCTAGCCCCTGTGTGAAATCCTAGCTGTTCTCCTAAACGGTTCCCTCTCTGTCCGGGTGGAAATCCTCATCCATGCAGAGATACACACAAAGCAGCACATTTAGGGGCAGGCTGTACTAGTTCAGAGCTAGGAAAAGCCATAAGGAGGCAGCTGGGCTAGGGCAAACTAGACATAGAGAGTTAGCTTTGGTAGGACTAACAAAAAAGGCCTAGAATGAAGCCAATAGGGGCATCACTACCATAGCACAACCATGTATCTTCTAAACTGGAACTTTATAGGAGAAGAAAAAACATTGCTTTTAATGTAAGATAACAAGAGTTTATGCTTGCAGTAGTCTGGACCATCTCTGTTGTTCCATTTGTCATTCAATGTTCACACAATGAGGCTGCTGTTTTAAAAAGGTAGAAAAAAAGTCCCTAGGTTTTCAGCCTAACAGATAAAAAGGGGCAAAACAAAACAAATACACAGTATATCATCACTGTTTGCCAAAAAAACTTTTGAGAAGAAGGAAAAAACAATTTTTTCTTCACTTTCAATGTAAGATTTTATTACAAGCAATTCTGGTCTATTTCTATCAGTTCATTCACCATGAAACTTTAACACAATGTAAAAAGCAGCTGGAAATTTTAAATAAAAAATGAAAAACAATGGAAGAAATGGAGGTTTTGTTTAAACAGTGAATGTATGCACAGGGGAACACGGAAGCTATGCTATTAAAAATGAAGCTGTAGTAAGTTCTATTGGTGACACTTTATTAGGAGTGGTCCTTTGTAGATGAGTACATATCAGTGAAGTATCAGTAGTGAAGCATCTGAATACCCTTAAGTAAATATATTGTAGATGTTCTGTTGATACATTACTTACATTAAGTAGATGTGTTGTTAATATGTTACTTCCATTACACAGAACCTAACCTTACCAACCTTACCCAACCCTAACCCTCACCCTGGCCCTAATCCTAACCCTCACCTTAACATCAACCCAAAACCTAATCCTAACCCCTCACGTTTGACATGTTACTGAGAGTCTGTTAAATGTTTGTTTCATCTAAAAAGGACCACTGAAAATAAAGTGCCACCGTTTTATTGGCCAAAGTTTCTTTGTAGATTTTATTTGTCTTGTTTCTAATATAGAGAGTTTGGATTTGCAGGTCAGTGTGATCTCTGGTAGAGGTGGAGGGGAAGTAGGGTGTGGTCTACCCAGCTTTGGATGCTGCCTCACCTTGTAACGCCCTGTTAGGACTCCATAAATCTGTTCAGTTGCTCACTTCAAAAAAATGACCCCCCCGCCTCAATATACCATACTGTGACTAAAGTTTAGCCACCGTGACGTGTTTTCTGTTGTCAAGAGACAGAAAAGAAAAAAAACTCATATGGAGTCCACTGGAACAAAAAGGCCACCGATAAACAGAGAAAGAGGTGATTGTTGGATCATGCGATGCGCGTGTGCAGCACGGTTGGGCTGGCACAACAACACGGCTGACCAGGTCAGATCCATTAACTAAGACCATGACCAGAAGATAAGCTTTTAACAGAAGGATTCTCTCTCTGCCCTCCCATAGGAGCGAGGGTGTGAATGCGTGTCGGGTTCAGGATAGGGCTAAACGCAAGCGGTATAAGAGCCTGAAAGGACAGTGACTCTAAAAGGACATAAGCTTTAAACATCCTCAGTGCTCCCAAACATGGCACACTTTTAAATATAAAGGCTCTAAAAAGAACAAAAGAACCACTTTAGTTGGTTCTTAAAAGAATGGCTGAAGGTTCTGTACTGATTACGTATTTTCTTTTCATAGAACCAGGGAAAATGGAGGAATCTTTGTGTAAACCATTTTAAGTGTGTCCAAACTTCTGTGAGGTTCTTGTGAGCAAACAGCACCAATTTTTTAAAACCTGGAGAACAACATGCTTTTATTTCAAATACATGTTTGAAGCTGTGGCTAAGAGCACCCCATAGCTTGATCCTCACAGCTCCTCCTATGCATGCAGTCCTTGTCCCACAGAGCCCTTCCAAAATCCTTCATGGTTCAATGACGCGCTCCTCCAATCCTTGCTTCACCACTAAACACTAGCCTCTCCTAACATTCAGACCCATTCAGAGAGCAACAACAAGGCCAGGACTTTCCTCTGACAGCGCAAAAGCCAAGACAAAAAAAAGAGAAAGAAAGTCTTAAAAGTCAATTAGGTGATTATTAATTCATGGGCCTTTTCCGTAAACGGGAGGCCTTTGTGCTGGCGAGTCCCGTAAGTGAATTGGACTTTGGCACCTTCTCTCACCTCCTGGAGCTGGGCTGTATTTCTCAGCCAAGACAAGGGGAGGATGGTGGAGGTGGGGGGGCAGCTTGTCAGCAGAGTCTTGGTTTGCTGGAGCAATTTAAAGAGTGTGTCGCTCTTTGAGGGAGAGCAGAGCGGGGTGTACCGAGAGATTGCAATGTAAAAGAGTGACTAACACAACACAGCCTGTGCTACTGGAGATCATCCAGGAATGCACAGCTGCCCAAAAGTCACTAACCTACATGTCCTTGGGAAACAGTATTCTGAGAATAGGGGCTGACTGGGTGCCGCAAGAAAAGGAGAGTGGGTGAAGGAAGAAGAGGGTAGAACGTTTTCTTTGGCATGATGGGTAGGAAAGCTGAAAAAGACTGCTGTGTGGAACCAGCTAACCCAGCGTGGGCGAAGTTCCACTGACAAGCAGGCCTGGGAAACTAGCATCGCACTACTTTTAGATTAGTTCAGTTTTTTGCCTGTTTTAATTGTAGCTTATTTTCAGGGCTGCACAGATATGGGAATTATGGGCCTATATTTGATGTTTTTGTGCATATCTTTTGACGGCGATACATTAACCTTTATAAAATGTATAAATTGGGACCTCTATCTGGATTAACACTGAAGCATTTATTTGTAGAGGGTGCAGTAAAAGAATACAATGCAGATATTTTAGCAACAAATACAATAAAAAAAAAGTAAATTATTTGAATTCACTGGCATTTAAGCACACATTTAAGTCTTTTGTATAGTCTAAGAAAGCATGTATGTATGTATGTATGTATACATATTTATATGCACAGTTGTGTGCAAAAGTTTGGGCTCCCTTGGTCAAAATACATTTTGCTGCTTTTTAAAAACAAATTTAAAATATGTGCACATCCTCTGCATAGTATACTTTTTCACATTTTAATGCACATTTGCTATGTTGTTGGCTGAATTTAACATACTGGAAAAATGTGGACAGTGCAAAAGTTATGATAGGTTCATTTTATGTTTCATTTTTTTCGAATATGTCTGTCTATTTAAATCTAATACCAACAATTTCATTCTATAATGCACAGTCGTACCTCCCTGTTAAGATTTTTACTACAAGATTATACCAGGGATGGACTTTTTATGTGACAATAAACTTGAACTGAAACAAACTATCATGCAGCCAGTGGCTCATATTCCGCTGCTGCTGTCCTCTTTGCTTCTTATGTCCATATCAAGTCTCAGCCAGCCTCAGCAGCCTCTAGTCAGAGAGGAAGGCAAGACAGGGCCTTGTCAAGCATTAGGGTCTACACTTCTGCTACCGTTAGCGCAGACTGGATTCAGAGCAGGGAACCCACCGGAATCAGCAGCAACCAGACACCTTGTCTCGTTCTGTGCTGTTCCATCACCAGGACTCTTCCTCTGCTTCTACCTTCCACACCTCACCGGGGGCAAAATGGCTCCCCCCTCTCCGTCCCCCAGCTCTTTACAACAAAAGGCAGACCAGCCGTCGGTCCCCTGGCAATTTAACCATTAATATGGAGGAGCAGGTTTAACTCCCCACCGCTACCAGTCATTCACTTTTAATACGCATGCTGACAAAAAAAAAAAGAATATTATCTCACTCTCCACCGACCCTCCCTCTCTTTTCTCTCCCTCGTCTTTTTAATCTACAGGCCGCTCTGGTGCCCTGAGCGACAGAGGGCTATATTCCATTTCACCTCATATTTCTCAGGTAATTACTCTGCATCAATTAATTTCAAATAAAGAAAATTACAACCAAAGCCTAATGCCAAAGCAACTCCACACTGAGGCTCATCATAGCGTGCTATCCTTGGTGTATAAGCCTCTATTAAATGAAAGAACCACCTCCATGGCTTGGTAAGAGAACAGCTTGTACAGGCCCACAGGCACGACTGCTACAAAGTCAAATTTAAAATAAAGGAATTAAAAGGCGATATTAATTAGCAGATGCGTTATTAATCTGCTGAGGTCTCTGCCAAGGCTTAAAAGTGACTTCACCTTTGGAGGACGGTGTGGTTTTCCCGTTAGAATGCTCAGAAAGGCTCAGCAACACTTTACGCTCTATTAGACTCAAAGACAAATATATTTTCAATTTGATGGACAACAAGCTTGATGTGCAAGTGCAAATGCAGCCTTTTGTACACAACACTGTTGTATACACTAATGAAAGAGTTCTAATAGTAAAATCAGATATACTTCACATATAAATGAAACGTAAAGCACTTCCAGAAAGATGGCATATAAAGACAATAACCGAATTGACAGGCTCCCTCTTTATATTAGCAATTTACAAAGCCATAGTGATGTAGTCAAGTGACTACTTTGACAGCAAGCACATTTACTAGGATTATAACTCACCACTACTTGATCTCACACATCCACACAATAGTGCCTATAAAATCTAGTGATGGGCATCAGAGCTGTGAAATGAATTTGATAAAGCAGAGCATGCAGTACTGGCCCTCTACGTCCAGGGGGTGCTAATGTACACAAGTGGAATCAGTGAAGCAGCCCATGTATTTACCCTTTCTCTACCCCTTTCTTTCTCTTGTCCTACACACTCTCTCTTTCTCTCTCTCTCTCTCTCTCGCTTGCTCGCACACATGCACAGTCCCTGGTGTATCCAATCACAGGGATTCATACATTTAAGTAAATATATAAGAGAAAAGAGATGGGACCAATTTGGCCGGCTGCTGCGGCGGGTGTCAGAATGCGGATGACCTGCGCTGTAATATTATTTTTCCTCTCGTGCTCCAGCTCTTGTAATTTGAAAGTCAGGGACGAAAGTGGAGGGGGGGGGGTGGTTGGGAAGAGAGGAATTATTCATAAACCTCTATTGCTGAGGACTGCAACACCCCCCCCAACCAGCACCTCAATATTTCCCCCCTATATAGCAGCACCTCAATAGCAGCCCTCTCTATACATTTATGTTAAACATGTCACATCTCACTGTGGCAGCTCCTCCTCGGCCTTAAGCGTATTAACAATCACACTCATCTTTATCCGCCCCACCTTGCTCACACCCTTCTTTCCTTTCCCAGGTTTGGCTTTAATAAAGGCACCCCTCCATTTTACTAATGCTGTGCGGGCTAGGTGAAGGGTGTGTGTGTGGGGGGGGGGCAGTGGTGCAGGCCTGGGCTTGGCCTTTTATAAATATTTCATAAATAGCACTAGACACTATCCCTGGAATGCTTATCCTGAAGGTGGCTGAATTGCAACATCTGCCAACACTATATTTATTGCTTAAATAAGTCATGATTTCAACGCACCAGCTTAATCTAGTGTCTTTCCCTCTGTCTGTCTGTCTGTCTGTCGTACTCTCTAACAGCAAATAATTACAAAGCCCCTCTCTGTCTTTTTTTCCCCTCCTTCTTCCCCTCTCTATGTGTGCGCTCCAAAGTGTCTGGTGTGTTTGAAGACAAACAAACGCAGTCTCTTAGCAGATGACACGCTTAACACATGCACATTCTACACAGACTCTCTCATGTCTTTCTAAATGCCTTTAATGAATTGTGAGGAGCACTGTCAGATAAAAAAGAGAGCTATCAGATTGACAGTAGCTTTAAATAGGAAGACGTCGCTTTTCTTTTTCTTTTTTTCCTTACCTACTCCTCCTACCCCCCCTCCCAACCCACCCCACCCCACCCGGGCCGCCTAATGCTAATGCTCTCTACCTGACAGCGACTGTCATTCGCAAAGCAGCCCTGTGTTTCAACAGCCAGGTTGCGGTGCATTTTTTGCGCTCCACAAAGAAGGAGAGGAAGAAAAAAAGAAAAAAAAAACTTCAATAATCTTAACGACAGACCTTAATGACAGTGCGCTTCAGACGCGGCAGCTCAAAAATCAGCCCTAAATAACAGGTTAGCCCCGTCTGTAATGCAGCGCAGTCCGAGCGCAGACTTTTCTGCCCGGCGCATTCTCAGACGTGGCTCCAGCCAAAACAAGAGCGCCTCTGTTTACTGGACGCATTCCCCTGGTCTTCCTGCTCTCCTCGCACCGGCCGGGGAGGGGGGGTTAAAGAAGCCCTTCCTCGCCGCTTCTCGCAGACCGCACTGTCCGTCAATCATAAAAAACAGACTATAAATAGACAAACGAAGGGGGGAAATACACCAGGCTTCCATTAAACAGTACCGGTATGTGAGATCACAATGCAGTCAGGTTTCTCACCTCCACTCCACTCCCCCCCATCTTCCTCTTCCTACCCCCTTCCACCTTTCTTCAGACATCAAACAGCACCCTAGACCTGGCTCCCTAATGCACATGCTATTTTTAACTAAGTGTTTCTAATAAGCTGCTGGGAAGCCTGTGAATTTTTCATACGCAAGCATATCTTTCTTTTGTGGAAACACAGAAACACACTTATTTGGTGATTAGCGACTGACAGGGGGGAGGAAAAAGGAATTGAATATTCTTGTATCAAATTGCATGCCTTTCAGAGACAGACGCAGGGATCCTAATGTGAAGAGTCGTCTTCCTCTGCACCACAGGTATGATTGAATTATTAATCGTGCAGCTCATTTTAATGCTTTTTAAAGTGCTTTATTTTGATGTGTTAAAATATACTTTTAGCCATTTTCGGGCAGGCATGCATATCATTATTTCCCCCCATCAAAGGAGGAGTGCCACCCGTTCAAAGCGCACAAACAACTCAGCCTCATTTAAAATAAAAGTTGGAATATCAAAGACATTTTACAAAGATTTGGCTTCAAACATGGCAATGAACTTTTTTCTTTTTTTTTTCTTCTTTTTTTTTTAGTTTCCGTTTTTGCGCTGTACTTTCGGAATTAAGAAACGAAGCCCATGCAAAAGGTCTGGATTGTATCTTTTCTAATTTTCTTCCCAACCAATGGCTTTGGTGTAGGAACAGATTACAGGGAATGAAGCTGTCTGCTGGAGCTTGTTGGGTGGAGAGCAGTTAAAACAGCCGCTTTCCTGTTTCTGCACGATACATGTCCTCAGTGTCTGCTGCGCTTTAGTGGGGCTTGAAAAATCAAACAACTCTATGCACGTGCAGAGCGTTTCTTTGCTGCTCGGCTTTCCGCCGTGGGAGTTAGCTATCCTACTTACGAGAGTATATCTAACTTAGGTATACAGAGGCTTCAGCAGCTAGCATACAGTGTACCTGCGCGGAATCACAGCTGATGCAACAAAGTCAAAAATATATGAAAATGATACTGAGATGTCATAGTGATACAGAAAGAAGGGACACTATTGTTCATAAGACTTTACTCTTCACTTATCAGACTTCACTCTTCACTCACTGGCCTAGAATATAATCTTTTGAAAGCTTTCTTGAGGAAGACTTTTCTTAGCATTTAAAAAAAAAGCAGAAATGCAATAAAAAAACATGCCTTGTTGTTGTGGAAAACTAATAATACAGTCAATTTATGGCTGTTAACATAAAAACATCATATGCATTATATGTGCGTTATTATCAATACATTACTATCTTATTACATTGTTATAATCATATTATGATAAACTATTGGCATTGAAAATACACTCCAAAGAATGTACCAACATGGTTCAGAAAAATATGTCAACATTAAATAAACTGTGTTTATTTTGGTAACAAATTCATTTGCATTTGCTATCTGTTATATTAGATTGATTAGAAATGTGTTCATACAATTTCTATGAAGCCTACAGTCCTGCTACCGTAAACCACATGGGCAAAAAAGAGCAAAGACTGGCTATCAGATGTGCTCTCTTGTATCAGCCTACATGCTCCAGGCCCTCACTGCCATCAGTGCACATCAGCAGCATGGCAGGAGATTGAGAGCAAAGCACCACTGAGCTGAGTTCCCACCTCTACAGGCCTTTGCCTGCAGCCCAGGTTCAGGTTCAGGGCCCAGACCCCAGACCCCAGGCCCTAAGATTCAGGCCCAGCCACCCTCTGTGGCTCCACACAGACCCCAGACCTCCCTCCAGCTCTGTGACCGCAAACAGGGCAAAAACAGATTTACTGCCTGATTTACCCCTTCACCCTGTAACCACACCTCTCACTGCAACCTAACACCTGCACCTGCCACCCCCCTACTCCCCACCTCCTCTGCTTGAAAAATAGCCCTATCTGATAGCATTCTTCAGTGTGCGTGTGGGGGGTGGGGAGGCATGGTCACATGTGCTAAGACACATGGCAGTGCTGTAACTCTGCCCACTGGCCCTGCGGAGCCCCAACTAGTGTTTTTTGTCACTTGATCCGATTAACCAAATCAGGGCTAATTTATCAGGCAATTCCAGGGAAACTAAGATCCTCCACAGTGAGAAACTGAAAAACCTAAGTTAAAAGTTTGATTCTGGGAGGCTGGAAAAAAAGCAGAGCCACATTTAGTTAAAGAGCTCTGAAATACTTGCTGGCAAAAAGGTGCAATTAGTTAATGAGCAGAAACGCACAAGAGCGGAGGCCAGGAATAAAAATGGTTCTTCAGTATTCAAGAAGAATAAACACCTTAGCCCCTCCCCCTCTTATATGACTCTCCCCCACACCATCTCCCCCCGAAAAACTCCCCTCCTCCCCGCCTCCATCCCCCTCAGCCATTCAACTGAGCTGCAAAGCGAGGCCTTACCTGTGCCTTTGGTGAGCTCCTTCTCCCCCCCACTCTCTCTGTCTTTGGTTTGGTCCTCCTGGTCTGTGGTGGTCTCGCTGGCAGCCTCCACATCCTCACTCAGCTCTCCTGAAGGGGGAGGAGAGGATGGGGATATGTAAATCAGCCCTCCATCAGAATTGGTGGAAGCACTTAAAGGGACGGCGCCGTTTTTTTTCTATAGGAGCGTAAGACAATTACACTCACCGTTCGCGAGGCTATGAGACAAAGAGGGTGGGCTCAGCTTTGTCCCCACCCACGCTGCATAATTAACATCCAGGCTTTTAATTGCATTTGATTATTTTTTTTTACTGCTGCATTAGAAAAATGCATCTGTATTTTGTTTTTCTTTTTCTAATTAAAGCCTAACTTGATTATTTTGTTGTTTTTGTAATTATAGCCATAGTTACTGCTATTATTTTTATTGCTGCCTTTTTTTTTAAATGACCCTCAACTCCAGGGTTATAATTCTTCATTTATGCAGGACCATGACACAAATATCTTTATGGCTTCCTCTGTTTAATACGTACATAAAACTGCAGAAAAACCGCACACATGTGGTAGAGACATACACACATTTTCCAAAGCGGTCCCAAGTATGCAGACAGGAAAAGTAACTGTGTGAGAGCGAGTTTCAGCAGGGGAGGGTTTCTCTCTCTCTCTCTAGTACCTCTCGCCATGATCATAACTGCAGTCTCAAACTGCTGCCTACCAGGATCCTCACCAGTTCATTTCTATGCTAAGTATCTAATGCTATATATATATATATATATATATACGCTGTTGTCGGAACAAAACATTGTATCTCCAAAATGGTAACTTTACAGGAGAAGGAAAAAACATACTTTACTTTTAATGTAAGTCAATGGAACCAGAATTTTTTCCAAGCCATTTTGGGCCGTTTCTTTTGGTCCATTCAGCATGAGATTTACACACAATGTAAACAACAACAGGCATTTTCAAATTATGTCAAAGACTGAAAAATGACAAAAATGGAGATACAAGGTTTTGTTCTGATACACACACACACATAATATTTAAAACAGAACCCACAATTCATTCTGTTTTGCCAAGTCAAATGCAGAAATCCCCTGTAACCATCTTAAAAGCCCTGTGTTCAATATATCAGGCCATTTAAAAGCAGCGAACTCCCAACAATGGATCTCCAATAATGCCATGTGTAAGTAAGAGAGAAGATGCTGAAAAACAGATAATAAAATGGGCATCAATCTTTTTTTATTCCTCCCCCGTGCCCCCCCAGCGCCCCCTTTCCTGGGCTGTGTTTGTTTAAAAGTAGTGTGGCGAGCGCACTACCGCCATTGATTTGACAACACTAAAGTCTGGGCCAGTCAATACACCTTATCAGTTATTACACAAGTCAGCTAATTCTCAGCAAATGTACTTAAAATGTTCTTTTGAAAATGCCCCCCTGCTCTCTCCACTCTATCAGGTGGGCTATTGATATATCGACAGGGCAACAACGGCTACTGAAATCTCCTGCTCAAATATTCATCCCCTGTGGTTAGCGCAGCCGGCACAAAGGCTATGTGAGATCACCGCTCCATCGCTGCACTCAAACCCCAAAACTTAAAACAGTTTTTACCGTCCAATAATGTTCCAGCCACTTAAAGACTGAACGTGCAACCTGAGTCCCAAGCCTCAGCTCAAAAAGCCACCATATAAAGCCATTAAACTTTATATTCCTGTGCTTCATCTGGATATGGCTTCTACAACCGTTAGAGGCCAAAATCAAACACCTTTTTTTCCTTGCGAGAACAAGCAATGGAGGGTTCTGGCCACAAATCTCTTACTGTGAGTAGCTAATAACATCAACTTTATCCAGTATTTCCATCTCCTTGAATTGTTCTACATTTGTGCATGTACATTAAAAATAAAGGTGCACTAAAAAAAACACTTGGTTTCCTGAAAAAGCTTTCAGTCGCATGGCTTCAACTGACAACCATCCATTGTGCTATCAGCTTGTTTGGAGCAAAGCAAGCCTTAGCATCTGCATGGCTTTGTGTGGAATCGCCATAAAAAAGTGCTAATCTGCGTTTTGTTCAGCTGTTTAAATTACTGACGCGCCAGGCGAGAATGGCTGGGGCAATCGCTTCCCAAAGCTCACAATCAGTGTGCTTTTTAAACTGGAGCATTTCTTCTAGGCGAAAGAGTAATTAAAGATGATAAGACTAATGCTACAACAAAGAGCGAGCCATCCTCAGGCTACAAGGGTGCGCGATTGCCCGTGCTTCACTCCCAACACTGCATCCCTTCCTCAACGTTAACTAGACCATCCTTCTTTTTCCGGCAGAGGTGTGAAACGAACTCGTTCCTGAGCGCACCGGCCTACGTGTTTCTACACTACTGGACGGCAGTCACTAAACAGATCCACAGCGGTCAATAAACGCTGTTGCCCACTCTTGTTTCGAAGTCGATCTCTGCTGTTCTAAAACAATAGCTAACAGCTGGGCAGCGCAAGCAAAGTTGGGCTCGATATTCTTCTCCTCCTGCTCTTCTCGTGTTCTGTGTGGAAGAAGCACCTTCAGCTCAGCAAATGATGCTGGTATGGATTACATTGTTAGGCCTTACTGCTCGGGGCGGACTGATCCTGTGTTTAAACGAAAGTATTTAAGTGGAATGACTGGCTCTCCAGTAAAAGCGCCTGTTTAAGTGTTCCCCAGATCCCAATAGCTTATGCTATATATATGGCCTTTATTCTTTCATAAATGTGCATGTTTCTATTATGTTTCCAAGGCAACTGGTGATTTCCACTCTACGCTGGCTGTCCTCGGCTGGCGAGGAGGGTCTAAGCCATGGGGAAGCAATGAGCTAGCTTTAGCACAAGCCCAAGCTAACCAGCACCTGCAGAAATCCACCTCAGCTGGGTGCAGCATTAGAATACACCACAGAAGGAGAAGCACCCAGATTACACAGTGATTCTACAGCATGTTTTACACCTCTGGATTAGCTGCACGTGTTGTCTAAGCCTCTTCTGAAAATGTTAGCTGTCCTTTACAGTATGTGGCCATCTCATGACGAATGGACCACCAGAAATGGTCCAAAATTACTTGGAATAAAATGCTCTTACGTTAAAATTAAGAAAGTTTCTTTTCCTTGTTCTGTACAGTTTCCATTTCGAAGATACGAGGTTTTCTGACATTCAAGTTCATTAAAGCTCACGCTGAACACAGCAGCTGTCACCTTAACCTTCCCCAGACCGGTCTCTATTGGGGCGCCCTGCTCTTTCTCTCCCGCTCTCTCTTTTTTTCGCCCTCTCCCTCTCCCCACCCTCCACACCACTTCTTCATTTAGTTTTTTAATCAAGATATATGACACTCTCCCGCCGCACCTCACCCGCTAAACCCCCATAATATATGCAGAAATGTAGACATTTAATTCCAGCCGCGCACTACATCTTTAAGTGGCAAATGGCTGTGCCTATCCCTCATCTCATCTGCCACCGTACCACACAATGATTAAACCCGGGCCAGCCATAATTAATGAAAGGTCACAAGTGGCCTTAGAGTAAGGCTGCGAAACGGAGGGACGCGCCCACATGCAGTCACAGATTAGAACTGGAAATAGATTGGGAGGAAACACTCAGAGCTATGGCAAGCGTGTCCATTCTCTAGCCCAAATTCTGAAAAAAGAAAAAAACGTAAAAGGACAATAGCCTGAAGGTTAGCTTTTCTAATTAATCATCCTCATTAACCCTCCTCATGCAACGATGTAAAACTTTTAGCTTTAATCTAATCATGCAAGTTGAATGAACCCAGTGGAAGAAATTTCACTGTTTGCTGTTCGGCAAAGGGATAAAACATTTCCCACAGCATTTCAGCAGATAATCATGAAAACATAGTGTAATTTTGCACAGAGGACATAAAATTCAGACAGTCCCTACAGACTAAGAAACCTGTGCAGGATGGGTTAGCATGAGGAGTGGATGGAGGCAGGAGAAGAATATTCTCAGCCCTCAAGCACATGCACCCCCACACACACTCACACACTAGCTCTATGTATTCCCTTCTGCAGGGTGTAGGGGCTTAGACAGACCTATAGGTGTCACCCTATACAAGCTGGGAAGAAGCAAGGCACACACACACACACACACACACACACACACACATACACACATACACATGTAATGGCTGGAAGGAGGGTTAGAAAGGCACAGACAGATACAGTACATGGCTAGGGAGAGGGAGAAAAAAAGCAAGAGAAAAATGTGGAGATGACAAAAGCAGATGCTGGGCAGGAAGTGAGCTGCTGGAGATGAGGCTCAGAAGACAGTGCGATTACCTTCAGATGAGGCCCAGCAGCCTTCAGCCTTTTCCCCAGAAGAACAGTGATTACACACATACTAATCACACTGACAGGCACAAACCGCCAAATAAATAATACATGCTACCCATTGCTCCGTTCTTTCCAACCCTCGGTGGCTCAACTGAACAACCAAGCATGTGTGTTTTCATGCAGGAACAGATCGTCTGCCTCTACTGGAGACTTCCAAACCTTCAGAAAAGCCTGTGAAACGAGTATGCGTAAAAGGGAAGCGTACCTGCAAAGTGCCCCAGTCTTCCACCAACTCATCTGAGGGTTTTAGCATAGCACTGCGAGGCGGTCTGAGCGGCTCCTCGGCCTGGCCGCGCTTTCCCCACCCTTCATCCTTTCTTTTCTCCCTCTAACTTTCCTCTCCCAGCCCAGCGTGGAGCTCAAGCCTAGCTTTCTGGAGTCTATGTGGAGGCGCTAGTTCCTCTCATTAGGATTATTGAGGCACTAGTTATCGTTTGAACCAGGTGTCACTGTGCACTTCACTGTAAATCTGCAGAGCTTGACCACCCCCCCCCCAACCATTTTCTCTTACTCCTTTTTTATTTAACCCCTATTTTTCTCTCTCTCTCTCTTTTTTTTTGGTGTCCCGCTCCGGACAGCTTCCTTTTTCTTTAACGCTGCGCTGTCGGATAAAAAACCAATCGTATTTCACACCTCACAGACTCTATCTCTCTCGCCTACTTCTACCTTTTTTTTCTTCTTTTTTTTGGATAAAGATCCCCCCTCTTCAACCCCTCAACTGCCCCCCCCATCGCATCCCCCAACCCTATCCGTTCCTGCACCCCTTTCCCCCATATCAAAGCTGGCCTGACTCCGGACCGGCCGCTGGAAAATGAAAGTGACAGAAGGGGTCCGCAGGACAATGGGGGCACAGGCCCCCGTGCTGGGGGATTTCATGCATTTGGCCGCTCCTCATATCAGCACCCCTGCGCCCCATCCGCATGACTGCCCCCCCAAACACACACCCACACACACACACAAACACAGAGACCCTGCATAGGACCCCCCTCAAAACTACAACGCCACTCGCTGTCCTACACAGTCCTGTCCTAGTCTCTGGAAGACACAGATGGATGTCCAGCAGCCAGTCAGTGTGGCCAGGCAAAGCAAACCACAGCTTGCCCCTATGAGCAGAGTGGACGACACAACCGCATAATCAAACTAAACAGACCAAACATCTTCCGCCCCAGCACTGACTATTAGACTGCACTACATTCATTAAACAAAGGTTCCTAAATGGTACAGTGCTAGGATGACCCTTAGATGGGTACAGATCATTTACACTGTGTTGAGGCAGAGGCAGATAGACTATCTTAAATCCATACTCAAGTTAAAAAAGTACATTTTCATAAACAGCTTGAACAGAAGTACATAAGTATCAGGTTACAAAAATACTTAAGTACTGAGTAACTTATAGAACTACAGCGGAACTTCTTCATACATCCAGCATCTATCTATCATCAGAAATTCGGCTTTATTCTTCTCCTTTTGGAATCCTTTGCATCTAAAATAAAGCCATAAACCTCGGAAATCAGGGGTGTGACCAAACGCAATGCGGTACAGATGCTGTGATCAAACCTGATGAAATTAAACAAAAAAAGAGAATTAGTAATGAAAAGTACCTAAATGTGAATGATTAAGATGCTAAAAAGTTATTTTTGTCCTAATATATTTGAGTAGAAGACAAAGTATTTAAAAGCATTTAAAAATCCCCAGGCAAGCATAAATCCATAAAACTGCACTGGAGTAAAGGTAACTGAGTAAATGTTAAAAGTTACTACCCATTTTTGTGTGGAGGTTCTTTAAACTTAAAAAATCATGTTTTTATTGTTTTTCACATTTACAAAATTGGTTCCTTAAAAACTATGCATTGAAAGTTTCTTTGTAAAATTGCTTCTTCTATGGCATCGCTTTAAAAACCCATTGTTTGTAAAAGTATAGTCATTAAAAACAAGAAATATAAAAAAGTAGTAGATAATCACAGTTGGAAAAACATATGTAAATAACTTCCCCACAAAATATTCACGCTGAGCTCTGGCCCTGCTTGTAAATGGAGGCGAATGGAGTTCACACACAGAGCAGTGTGGTACATACTGGGTAAAGCCCACTGCCACCATAAACACAGTGCATGAGTCACGCTTAGAGACTTCAACGTCACAGAGCAACAACACAGTCCACATGCTGACCACACTGCCTAACAACACAGACACCCCTCCCACTGCATCACTTACACACACGCACACCCCTACAACCATTACGGCTTCAGGTTCCTCTCTCCACAGCACCCTCGCGTAATCTCTCCTCCACACACACACAGATACACATACCTCTCATGCAGAGTAAGGAAAGAAGGCTACCTTTCTGGTCCTGAGGGCTGCGATGTGTGCTGGATTTCTGAGCCGGCTTGCAGAAGCCATGCGGCTCGTTCCGACCTGGCCCTAGCGTGACCCCTGCATCTAAATGTGAATGAATACTTTGTGTCTCTGCAGGGCTGCAGGCAGGAGGGGGAGGAAGAGGAGGAGGCAGGAGGAGGAGGCAGGAGGCGCGTAGAGGAGGAGAGATAGACGGCAGGAGGAGGGAGAGCGAAAGGACAGTGAGGTGGAGGGGGGTAGGAGGCTAATAACTAAAAAACTTTAAACAGCAAGTTAATCACAAACAGCAGGGAAAGCTCACGCCGCCCTAGAACAATTTGGCTGAGGGGCGCCCCTTCCCCCTGTGCCCCCGTCTCCCACCGCTCCCCAATTCACCAACCCGACCCCTAGAACACACCACCCCCCTCACCACACCCCCACGGGCCCAGTGCAACACTTAATTTGACCCCCGCCTCCGCAGCCTTTCAAAGTCACTGGCCATTTTAACAGCCAGCTCGGATCACGTGCAGACGGAATTTGTTTTAGCAATGCCTATTAGGCTCATTTATCTACTGTGGCTGTTGTAGACGCACTGCATCTCACACCTGGTAACTTAATAGGTAATAAAAAAACAAACATTCTCAGCATCTGTTAACACAACTTTAAAAAAGTTAAAAGTGCGCATTCATCATAAAATGTTCCACACAATCTAAGGTTTAGTTTAGTGTTTTGAAATAAATATTACAAGATTTCTTGTCACAATGACGTGATGCCATTATAATATCATCGCAGTCGTATCAAAAACTGATGAATTCAATTTTATTTTGGTATCACTTTATTTGGATAGCCTGCTCTAGACGCTTACCTTGCATTTAACTTGGATTCAACTAGCCATCTAGTACATTTACCTTCTTAATGTACCCTAACCTCAACCCAAAACTGAAGCCTAATATTCGCTTTAGCCCTCAGCCTAACCCTGGTACTGATCCTAAGCCTAACCCTAACAGTCTTAAGAATCAACTGACTTTCACTAGACCTGCTTGTTAATAATTTGTGCATCTACAAATAATCTACTGGGGCTATTTAAATGAAGTGAGACCTTTGTTTTTCATTACTGTTTCAAAATGCTAGCTACCCTTTACACTGTGTGACAAGTGGACTAATATAAACAGCTTAAAATTAATTGGATTACATTAATTTGCAAGTTTAAGGACATTTTTGCCCTTCTTTTGCAAATATCTGATATGTAGTTTTGTTAATACATCCACAATATCTACCTTTTCTAAAAAGCCAGCTCTTGATTTGGAAGCCGCAGCATCTTAAAACCAAACTAGACCGTTTAACCCATTAAAATCCCAGGCTTATTATAAACAAAGGCTTAGTTTTCAGTAACTACATGGACTACAATGTTAGGTATTCATTGGTTACAGAAGTGTATAACAACACTTTGGACATTTAAAGGGTTAAGCCCTTTCTGCAAACTCTTCAGTTTCACATGAAGAGAACCATACTGCCAACTTGAGACCATTATATTCTAAAAATATGTTTCCTACAACAAAAGCACGAGTTATAATAATAGCACAGGTTTAACAGAGTGAACTCCACTACAGGAAACATTAGGCTAATTAAATGTATTAAGTCTGGAATCATGAAATGATGGCTTACATTCAATCTCGCACCAGCACTCTTTCACGGCTTTTTCACAACTGCCCAGATAACAGGACCCGTCCCAAGACATTGCTCAAAATGCCCCCCCCACCTAATTAATAAATCATAACAAATTACTGTCATTACCTAAGTTGTAAGTGGATAGGTTGCTGACTATAAAGAAGTGGGTTAGCGTCAGAACACTAGACTCCTCCCACTGCCCCAGCGAGTTGCACACACACACTCACACACGCATATACACAAACACATGAGGGCCATTAGGCTGTGTTTGCCAGCAGCCTTCCAAACACAACACACACACATTAGCAGCGTTTTGTATGGCTGTGCTTTTTGCTGTCCTGCTCTGTACTGGCCTACAAGGACGCTCTCATGCCTGGAGGACATATCCCTGCACAAAGGGACTGACCAGACAGACCAAGCCTCTATTACCCGCAATACATCGCACTCACACAGTCATCCCCTCATTCTGCGCTGCGAAAGTTACCTGGGAAATATTGCATAGCGCTCACTCCCTTTTTCAGACATTTGTTGTCTATGTCGCTCGCCCCCTCTTTCTCTCTCTCTCTCTCTCATACACATCACTGACTTTGCCTCTTTCGAGATATTAAGTAAGGGGGGGTGGAAGAGGAAGGGGAGGATAAAAGGGGAAGGAAAGGAGGGTGTGTGTGTGTGTGGGGGGGGGGCATCACCGTTGTCATGAAGGGCAATCACATCAAGTCTGAAATATTCACCAGTGGCTTGGAAAATGCGATGGTACAGTTGTGACAGCCGAGTGAGCTCCAACCCACCCCTTTCCCCCCACCCATGCCCCCCATGAGGGGTGGAAGCACACTGGTGCTCTGAATATGTAGAATCTGGAAAAAAACAAGTGTATTGATTCCTCATTTTAAAAAAAAATAAAATAAAAGATGCATAAAAATCACATAACCTGAAACTGTCACAGCTCTTTTGTTCATAGCTCATTTCTCCCCGTGTTTGGCTTCGGACATGCAACTGCCTTTAATCAGCAGGTAAAGCGTGCACAGACCGCCTTCTCTCTCTCTCTCTCTCTCTCTCACACACACACACACAAATTCATGAGTATATCTTAAATATACAATTACAGACCCTCAATGACATTGGTGAACACGTGACAAGCACAACAAATGTCCCTAAGAGCACACAAAACTACTTTCAATCGACCTAATTGATCTGATATTCTGCTCACAAATATGTTTGGGTTTTGCGAGTTGTAAGGCTGGACAAGCCTGGGGTAGACAATGCTTCCTGCCTGGTGCTTCAGGCCAGAACATGTCGCATTTTGGCCCAAGTCTCTGGCCTGTGTGGTCACAGGTTAATAAACCTGTTTGGTCAACATGGAATAAGACAAACAGTTTTTTCGGAATTTGTTAACTGTAAACATTGCGTTAGAGTGATGTGATGGTGTGGTGACCATGGCGATCCACACTGTTTTTCGGTACTGAAGCACGTATGTTAATCGCAAATACAATGCAAACGTTTCTATTATTATGGCCACAAATTCTTATTTTTGCCTGCTAGATTCACTGGCTTCATGGTCCACGTAGCCCCACTCCAATCCCATTCATCCTAATGAATTTAGGTTAAAGTTTAGATTAGCCATAACGTTGATTTTCCCATTTAAAAGAATACTACACCACTGTGCTGGAACTACATAACAAGTAGCTAAACTAGGCAGGTTGGAAACAACAACAAATTTGGAAAGGTTAGCTCGATTACACAACAAAATATATCTTAACAGAGTGACCGTTCACACAAACACGAACTGAACTTCATTTGTAATCAAAAACATGTTCTGAATGTCTGTATTTGTGTGTTGTGCTGTTTCTCCTCAGGTCGAACAGCGAATAGGATTTTTGCCCATGTTCTGTAAACCTTGTCCAGCCTCGCAACAGTAGCTACTAATGAATGCATTTGTGGGCGGAGCATGGCTAGGTCAACTGGGACATAATCATATTTGAGCTATTTTGCCTGTCTGAGTTGTACTGCAGTGAAAACACTCTGCATCTCCAGCTTTAGTGACCTCCATTGATCGGCAAGCATCAAGGGCTCTGATTGATAACTACAAGTAAAAGTTTAGACTTTTAGAGCAGGCAGGTATGCATGTGTAAGGCTGAGCCTGTCCATTAACGGCTCCTTATCTGTTTACATTTCTCTTTGGACAGCGCCGGGCCCGTACAGTGGGCCGTCTGAAAAAGATCCTCCGCCCGTCGATTTATCGAGTGCAGGTATTTGCATATCTTTGTAGTGCATCCATCTGGCCGTGGACCGCTCACTGGAGGTGTTAGCTCAGAAAATCAATGTGGCCGTGGCTGAATGTATGTAGCGTGTACAAGTGTGGATGTGTGATGAGTTTGTGTGTGTGTGTGTGTGTGAATGTGTGAGTGTGCTGCTCCTCATGGGTCCCATGAGGCCAACCCAAGCCGGGTCCCTATGCTGCGAAATGAACACACACACACACGAAGCTGCCTTCCCCATGGCGCTGACCCTTGCTGTGCCCGGCGTTCGTTCGGCCAGTTCTGCTCCCGCCCCGCTGCCCACTTGTTTATGAGAGCGCGCCGGCAGATAAAACAGAATTTCCAGGGGTTATGAATATCAGATTGGTTAATCAATTTCATTTTAAGGAATGTAAGACAGGAGCTGGTATTGATGTGTTTGCGAACTCATGTTCGCTCTAACCAGGGAGTGCACAGCATCCCTGCGTGTGAGCGGTTTGAAGGGGGAGGCATATGCACTCAAGACAGCACCTCATAAATGGAACCTGTGACAACTGACCACACATACAAAGTTTTTTTTTCAGCTGACCTTGTCAGGATCTGGGGTCATATATATGTCCCATATGTATTATAGGTATTTAAACTGTACATATTTATATAGCCTTGTATGTCTAAAATGTAGTGGTGTAACAATTCACAAAATTCATGATTTGAATCAATACAGTATGGTGGTGTCTTCATTCAATACATTTCACAATACAGCAAAAATAAGGAGTAAATGAAAAAGAGCCTTACTTTACTAAGTTAATGTTTTCATTTTAAGCATTGAACGTTATTATTATGATATTTGAAACTAAATCTGAGTCCTGATCTAAAGCTCTTACCACAGGCTAATATGTTAGCCCCGAAGCTAAAACACTACCAACATGGTAATCACAATACAACAAGTTACACTGTTATACAAGACAATTTACAGACAAATGATGATGGACCATTTCTAGCAATCCATTCGTCAAAAAATGTTTACACAATGTTGGGCAGCCTGCTTTCCTTAAGAAAAGATTTTCATACGACAATGTACGTAACTGTATGTAACAACAAAAAATTCTAAGCCTAACCCTAAACCTCCTCCTGACCTCCTGATGTTTGTCCTTTCAGTTGTAAAAAAATTAAACATTTAAAACAAGGATCATTTTGTTGGGCCTGATTTTGTAGGTTTGGTCTGTTTTTCCTACAAAGCCGGGACTTTTTTGACCTGTGAATGACACAATAAACAGACAAGAAAGAATGAGAGCTGCTTAAAGCTCTCGAGGCAGCGGCCACAAATCACAGCGCACCTCACGAGACCAAAAGCAGAAAACCGGCCACGATGCGCAGCGTGACCAAGTGGCCTCACTGAAAAGCTTCCTTCTGCACACACGCAGCCCATCATTACAGTTCCACCCCTGGCTGCCGCTAATAGCAATCCACTACAGAAATCCAATGATTACATTGTGCAGGCACTCTAAAGCATCCTCGCCACTGCCACCAGTTATTGAAAAAAAAAAAAGACAAAAAAAAGGGGGGGGGGTGACGACTCGCTCTGAGCGAACTTTCTAATACAAATCAAACACTCGCTGCTCTCTTTCTCCATTTGTCTTTTCTTTCTGTCCCTCTTTGCATAACCCATCCATTACTTTCACATGAAATATGAAAAGGCAATATCCTCTCCCTGTTTGTATTGAAGCGTAATGCGATTGTGTTGTCATTTATAGGAAATAATCGCAAACCTCTCTTTCATTTTCCAGTTCAAATAACCATGAAAAATTAGCCTGCAATGTCAGGGGGAACAACAAAGGGACACGCTTAGACTATCGCGCCAACACCGCGCTTGACATTTCTCCTTAATAGGAAAAATCGGGTGGTTGTTTCTATCTTTTTCTTTACGAAAACCGCTTTGCTCATTCTTAATTAAAAAAAAAAAGAAAGTTCTGCAATTTGATCTGGATAAATCTCTCTTCTTGCTTACCCTGTTGTGGCAGTAGCTTGCTTGGGTTGACAGAGACTAGTAATTGAGTTGGGGCGGGGGGGCGGTGGGGGTCATCCTAACTCCCCCCTCTGTCACATGATTACACCTTCTCTTTACCAAGAGAAACCATCTTCATGCTGTTCTGTTAATGTCCCCCATCACATTGGGGACACAGTCTCCGTGGCTACCGTCCTGCAGCTCGAATAAATTATTCAGCAGCCATCAGATGCCTCGGCAACATGGCGATCCCCCCCAAAACCCCCAGAATCCCAGGACTCGCCCTCAGTCCATCTCGACTGGAAATGTAGCGAGTCTCAGAACAGCTGAGAAACATCAACAACTCTGCAGTCTTAGAAGCGAAGGGTTCTTTGGCGCGATACCACGGAGGACTCACTGTTCAATGTATAGTTCTTTAAAGATGCTTTTTGTAAGTAAGTGAAGAACCTTTTTAAAGTTTAAAGAACCGATGTAAAGGTTTTATACCAGTTATATTTTTTTTAATAAACCATTTTCCAAACGAAGAACCATTTAGGAATCACTGTGCCACTCTTACTGAGAAGCGCAGGCACTGAAGAAGCTCCGAGCTTCAGATCCGCCCATCTACAGTGATATACAAACTAGTAGTAATTGGATTGCTAGCCGTGGAAGGTCCATAATGAGGCTTAATAGACATGCGTTGTTTCTCCGCAGTAATTATGCACAACATGATCAAGCCCCATCTCTGTTTTCTGATGTAATTATTATAGATGTGTTTATCTGGCTAACAATTAATATTTGTTTGTACGCACGAGTGTACGTCCCAGTATCTATATGTGCTCTGACAACCATACTGGAAATGCTGTACTTTGGAGCTCATGCCAAATGAACAGACAAGCCAATTTTTTCATCATTAAAATCTTCACTGCTGCTCTCCCGCATTTCCATTACAGGGTTGCAGAGCACATTTAATCGAGGAAATGATGTGATAAAATGTACAAACACAGAGATGGCAATTTTTAAGGCTTAGGATAATCTGGCATGTGAACCCTCCATAGGAAGTAACTGTGGTAACTGCTGTGACAAAAGTATCCGAAAATAGACGAACATAAATGTGGCTTACAATAAAATTCACTGTTTGGACACAGTGGGGTCATTTCTATTCAACCACAAGCTTAAAAAAAGATTTCTGGAGTCTCCAGCTAGTTGTTTCCATGCCATTCCTTTGTGCGGCCCAAATTCTTCAAGCTTATAGAGGAGCGTTGAATATTTTTGTCACGTCTCAGACAAATGAGGTGGCTAAGAAAGCAAAATGCAAACACGACAAAATGCTATTCAGAAGCATCTCCGCTTCTACGTGTGCTTTATTTTTCTACTCTTTGCAAATTTACATATTTCTAAAGGAGGATTATAGTTTGTGATGCATATAATGAGATTTCCTCTCAAAAAAGCTAATGAAAAAGAGTCATCTCGTGCAATTAGCTGGAGCTTATTTATTCTCTCCTTGTAATGTATTAATTCATTATCGCATAATTCCACTATTATTTATTTATTTGATTATGCACACACCTTAAAGCCTTAATTACAATAGGGACTGGGGAGCTGGAGGAAGAGATGCAACGCTCCAACTCATCTATCAGTCGATCTAGTTATCCATTTAATCTCAATAGTATATCCATCCAATCTCTTATCAGCGTGCACTAATCTCAATCTAATCAGTTTACCAATTTGCTGTATGGAGGCCAGCTCATTGGAGGGGAAGAGACTGAAAAATGCTCTTCGAAGAAGATAATCCTGTCAATGTAGGCAGAATTTGGCCTTGCGGATTCCCAAGGCCCCTTTTTGAGCCTTTGCTCCTTCCTTTTCTAGTTCCCTTCCTTTCTCTTCACCTTCTGCAGTTCATACTGATGTATTCAGACCGCGCTT
Source organism: Colossoma macropomum (assembly GCF_904425465.1). NCBI lineage: Eukaryota > Metazoa > Chordata > Actinopteri > Characiformes > Serrasalmidae > Colossoma > Colossoma macropomum. The sequence continues at coordinate 37,632,918 of NW_023494799.1, forward strand.
CCTTGGCCAGTGTGACTGCATTTAGATCCACCAGTGTGGGTCATGCGAGTCAAGTAAGCACACTTCAGTCCTTTTCAGTTCATGCTTTTTTAACTACAGCCTCACGGTGTCCAAGCCTTAATTCTCAGCCGGCTAGTGAGAATGTCTGTGCTTTTGAAGACACAATTATCTCTTAGAGCAGGGCTGCTCAGTCCTGGAGATCTACCACCCTGGAGAGTTCAGATCCAACACACCTGGCTCTAACTGTCAGACGCTCCTGAAGGCCTTCATTACCTGGATCAGGTACATTAGATGAGGACTGGAGCTAAACTCCACAGGGTGGTAGATCCTCAGGACCAGGATTGAGCACCCCTGTCTTAGAGTGTCTGTTTGGGTTCCACGTTCTTCAAGGATGCAGCTATTTGGGGTCCAAAAGTGGACCACAGTGGAGCTTGGAAGATCTTTGTAAATGTGATGGGATCTGATTATTCCAGTTAGGTCATGTTTGGACATTACGTGTTCAGTGTTTGTTAAGCTGGGCCTACACTGCAAAATTTTTAACCTGATTTTGACCCTGATTTTCCCCTTCCAACAAATTTCCAGCAATCTGAAGCATTTTTCCAGGTCGGAAGCCCAAACAGAAGTGACTAATGGGGATCTGGTGGTCTGAGAGGGGGAATGAGACAATGATTTAGCTCTGAAACGATCAGAAGACATCCATCATTTTCAAATACGTCTGATTTTTACGACTCGAAACATTCACAAGTCCTGTAGTGTGAGATGGTCAGCTCTATTTTTGAAATCTGCTAGGATTCTGAAAGTCATGTAGTGTTCACCCAGCTTCAGGTATGCCTCATATTCTAATCTCATGCTCCTCCCACCTCCCTGCTTTTGTAAAAATTTTATTTAAACCTTTTAAAACTATTTTCTTCAGCTGATAATTAGGCTATTCATTTCAGTTTTTATCTGTCAATGATTTGACTGATTTTGTTTGTGGCTGATCTAAGCTGGTCTTGGGCAGAACGTTCTCGGGCTATATTCAGATTCAGTTCACAATATCGAGCCCGATTAACGCTCACAGGCATCTCCACTTGGCTTACTGAGAGAGCCGGACTCCCCTGGCCCTGTTCCATAAGTCAGTTTTGAAAAGACGAGTGCGAGGTGTGGGGCGAGGTTTGAGTGACGTGCTGTGACGTGCTCCCACTGAGGGGAAACCATAGGCGCGTTCCAGCCCTCATCTCTCCCTGGCTAGTTGACTTTGGCTTGGTGCGAGGGAAGAGAGGCAAGGTGTGAGCGATCGCACCACCGCTGCCAGGACACGCAGCAGCTGCCTTAAAATAACGGGGAGTAAAAATACCCCCTCCACCCCCACCACCGGCCCTGCTCGTGTTGGATTTACCCCACCACATAAAAGCCCAGAGCCGCCCGCTGCTCCCCTGTCCATCAATAGGTCATAGAGCCAATTCCATCAGCACATACTTAAAAAACACTTGAACAGTGAGCCAAAGCTTTAGGTTAAATACACCAGGAGTAAAGAAGGCTAAACTTGTGCTTTAAAAGGCTGACCAAACACGACAAGCCTTTCCAGGCTGACGTAATGCTCCATGTTTGGCGAGCACTAAGCAGTTGGAAACCTGGTGAGGTGAAATTCTAGCACTTTCCATTCTGCGCTGGGTGTTAATATAAAGTTTGGGAACGTAGATCAAAGGCCAAGGCCGATCAGCCAATCAGCCGGCCCCACTAAATAGCCTTATTAATTTATGCAGTGTGAGGGGAATGCACTATCACATAATTTAATATTACTCTCCAAGTTTCAGAGGAAACTGTTAGGCTAATGGGCTCAGGAGCACATCAGCCGCATTTTGTGGAATGAAAGGTTAGCTTGAGTGTGTGTGTGTGTGTGTGTGTGTGTGTGTGTGTGTGTGTGCTTGTGTATATGTGTGTGAGCATGTTCTTTTGTGCTGACTTTGCAGAGGCAAGCATGGAAATGAGCGGGTGGGAAAAGAGGGTGAGAGAGAAAGAGAAAGAGAGAGCGAGAAGGAGAGAGAGTGCTTTTTAGTCATAGGCCTCTCTCGGGGAGGCCTAGGATTAATAATTGTCCAGCCCCTTTGAGACCACTGCTGGACCCAAATTGGTTCCACAGTTCCTCCACCAGCAACAAACACATCGCTACACCGATGGGCCGGCAGTGCGGCCGTGCGCGCCTTTATTTGCGAAGCTTTTTTGGTTTCCGGCGCTGCTGTTGCTGTTATTGTTGTTGCTGCCGTACTCGTCTGTTGTGGAGGCCAGGAGAGGAAAGGCTTCTCTCTAATTAGCCAGAGGTCCGTCTCATTGAGATGAGGGAGCAGGTAGCACACATTAATTATTCATCCCCCAGGTAAACATTCGGGCGGCCATGCCTGATGAGGGGACTGAAAAAAATGAGGTGGGTGAAGACACTAACTAACGCCGGCCTCTCCCCCGGGGGGCCGCTGTGAGGAAAACAAACAGGGGGGTTAGGCGCCCAAGAATCCTCGCCAAGCTCACCTAAAACAAAACAATAGTTTCTCTAAGGGAAGAGGGGCATTAACTAGGCCTGGCTATCTTAGCCCAAGTTTTAACACGTTGCATAAGATGCTCTCAGGTCATCTACGTTTTCCAAGTGTCTGGATTTTGGTGCTCCCTACTGTACTGGAGTCCAGAGCTAAAGCCTGAGACCAGACACCCTCTTCTGTCTCTCCATCTGCCTCCCTCTGTCCTCCTTTCTCTTTCTCCAGTAGCTCTGGCTCTAGCAGTCTGGCCTGGACCGGCGGCCTCATGAGGAGGCTGTGATAAGAATTCATTTCTCCCAATTATGGGCTCTTGTCCACTGCCTCAGTTCATCAGTTCAGTGCAGCCAAGTCAATGAAAGGCCCTGTAATGAAGCAATCAGATGCAGCCTGGCTCCCGGGGCCCTGCTCTTGGCTCCCCACTCCCCGAGCAAGGCTCCCCACGCGGGTACTGCTGATGGGGTGTGTGTGTGTGTGTTTTGTAAGGGGAAGGGGGGTTTGGTCTGAGAGCAGTTGAACAGTGGCATTAATTCATGGCCTTACTCCTACAGACCAGAGGACAAGCTGCTTTCCTATAGGCTTTGACCCCAGATCCAGTGCCTCAGGAGGGCTGTGAGAAGTCTGACGATGCCCTACGGTTGTAATACTGAGGTGAATCTACGGTTAACCCATATGCTAAAGGGACACTGAAGGGCTTTCTCGCTCTCCCACCTGTGGTGGTTTGGACTGCTGGAGAAGTTTAGGGCTGAAAGAATATTCTACCGATCTTTATTCCTCTGTTTCTCTTTTTCCTTCTCTCGGTTTCATTTGTTGTATCCCATCCCTTTTCCACCTCGACCGCATATGTCCCTGTCCAACATGTGGAAGGCATTACAGGGAGTCTGGGAGTGGAATGCATGTGTTGAATCGTAATCTGGGCCTTAAAGTGCTGGAATCGGCTCCACTTTTGTCTACTAATGCCGTGAATGTTCCACCAAAATTAAAAAAGAGCCTGACTGATCAGGCTAATATTGCGCTCTTATTCTCGGGAGACGAATGAAGTCAAGGTTACTGTGCTCTGTCTCAGACAGCACGCATACAAAGAGACACATACACTATTAGTTTGTTTTCATTAGGTTCAGGGTTCAAGGCATCGCAGCACATCTGCTCTATTTTTCCTGCATTATTTAAATAGTCCTATTCACCAATAATCTGTTCCTGCAGCAAATACAATATGCAATGACAATAATAATATAGAAATAATTTGAAGATGCTTTGCAGCTAAAAAGCTACAGCACAGAAGAGCTGCAGTGCTCTTCTTTCAAGGTAAGGTCCTGGAAGGATAAGATGTATACATGTTGTATACATTTCTAAATCCCATACTATTCATACTAAAAAGATAATGTGCAAAACAAAATCTGTACAAAATACTAAACTGTAGCACAAAACTTTCACATGCAAACAAAAATTGCAAAAAAAATTCATAGAATTTATACTTTACCATGAGCCAGTGAGTTATGCCCTAGAAAAAAGAACCTGTGGGTGGATCGGTCCGTTCTGGCACATATCCATCTCCTGTCACTGAAAACTGGGTACCCAATCCCCTTCTCTCCACTGCCCCCTCCTTGCTACCTTCCTTCTACATCTGCCAGCTCGGGGTTAGCCCACTGAAGCCCCTGTGGCTGGATTCCACCTGACAAGAGCTCCTTAACGAGCGGCAGTCATTAACCTCCGGAGCAGGCAGCTGCCACGTGACGAGGCACGCTCGGCCTACTGCAGAAGGGCTCTATTGATCCGGCATACTTGGTGCCTTCCTGGATGTTTATAATCAATATGCAAATGGCCCGCGGCATCGATTCAATATTAATTTTCAATTAGGGAACCCTCTGGGGTCCTGCCGGGGTCAATACGCTACCATTCAGAGCGCAGGCTTGAGCAAGTTGCAGGCATTGACGTTCCTCTACCACCAAGACAACTTACTTACTGTTTATTTAGCTTGGCCCCGCTGTAAGCACTCATTAGGACTATGGGTTTCAGCCAGAGAGATGGATGGGGCTCTTTTCTCTCTTCCTCCAGCTCTCCTGCTCCCTTTCTCAGCCCATCTCTGACAGGATTTCGCAACAATTTCCTTGACTTTTTGCAACCATTTTCTGCTTGCCCTCCTTTCTCCTCTCATTTGGGTCCACTTTCAGGGGTAAAGGGTTTCCGTGGTACACACGGCTGTCATCCGATACAGGATCTATTCATGGAGGACTTCATTTATCTGCCATTTGACAAGTGCAACCACATCAGTGAGTCAGGCGCTCACTCTGTGTCCCCTGGTACCCCATAAATATGCAAGAAATCAGGCATTTTACACCCCTCTCATAATCTCGCACAGGCCTCACAACAGCAAAACAAATACATAATTAAGGATGACCTCCATAATTTATGAAACACAATTACATAGCCAGCCCCATCATCCTGCCTGTTCTCACATTCGCTTAAAGCATACAAATTCATTACCAGTAAAAGGGAGGCTGCACCACAAAAGCAAATAAACCAGGATTACAGCCAATTCTGAGAAGTGCCTTTCTCTCTCTGTTTCTCCTGTGTTTAACCCCCTCCCAATCCTCATTTACCAAAACTGCGATTTACCCCTGTCATTTACCAAAACTCGCCATATCTACAATATCTATTCCTGGACCTTTTCTCTAAAAAATAAAAGCCTGCTTTTCTCCACATCTGTCAAGACTGGAGGGAGGGGGGGGGTTTGTAGGAGAAAAAAATGTCCTCTGTTAAAATGGTGTTGTCTGATAAGCGAGGTAATGGATTCCAGGCAGGCCTGGTCCTGCTGCTCCTTCAATGTGAAAACAATAGTATTGATTTATAAGCGTGTTGTATTTCCTGTACAGTCTGGGTGTCTATCAGAGGCCATTTGATGGAGTGCTTGGGCTTGTCACTCTGTTCTCGGCCTCTACTCCAGCTTTATAAAGAGCTGAGTCTACACAGCTGTGGCCCAGGAGACACAGAGAGGGGATAGTGAGGGGGAGGACGAGCGAGAAAGAGAGAAGAAAGAGAAGCGAGAGACGTTGCTAACCAAATTACCCATCACCCAACATGCAGGACAGGTGAGAGGTGATGTCATAACAGTGGAACGCAAACCACATTAAGCACGGTAACCAAATCCCTGTGAGGGTACAGACATAGCCTGCTTGTAGTTGAACATCACGGCATGGACAGGGAGCCACAACAGTCATTTAGGGCTGATTACACTCTTTAGTGAAGAAATAAGGAAGGACAAGAGAGCAGAGGTGATTTAGCCAAAAAAAACAAGCAGGGAAAAACCGATAATGTGACATAAGGCGTAAAAACAGTTACGTTTCTATCTATCCACCAATGTAAATACTGTCCGGGCTGGTCTAGGCTGTATAATTTCCTACAATGACGATCACCATTTTCTTTTCCATGCAAAAACAAATTTACATTTAAGTCAACACAGTGATCCACAGCTCCCGCCATGCAGCCCGCTCTAATCAAAGAGCTCGGCTGTGTGCTGAACAGGGAGGGATAGGAAAAGAGATAAAATGGTCAGGGCCGCTTGCTGTGCTCGCCAGCCGATGTAGTACCCACTCTAATTGGTTTAGGGATAACATTAATTACCACATTGCTCATTAATGGATGAAGCCTTTATTGGTTCCATTGATCAGCAGGACTTGTTAGCCATCATCCTAAGCAATGGTGGATGTAACAAGCTTACATATTGGCATATCAATTAATGCAATCAATTCCTGCCTAGCAGCTGCCAGTCCCCCCTCGCTGACCCACCGCTCTTCCCCACGCTGCCCCCATCATTCCTCCGGACGCACCAGACAACAGACTGATGTCATCCAACACTTTAATGAGAGGCCTTCTAATTCCTGCTTTAAACGGAGGTTCGGGCTCATGTGGCTAAGAGATTCTAATCGAGGAGGAGAGGGGAGAGAGGCAGAGGGAGGGAGAGAGAGTCGAAAAGAGAGAGAACAAACAAGAGACTCTGGTTTGTATTGAAGTCTTGGCTATGTCACGCTCTGGTGTTATTCTCCACAAGTCAAGAACCAGTGTCAGCTTCAACTTTCCTTAAGAAACAGATGGCTGAAAGAGACCAGTGCACAGAAATATTTCTGACGGACAGACAAGGCACTCAAAACAGAGTCTGCTGGAGGAAATTCTACACACCAATTCCAGACTTCACGAGACTCTTCGGAAAGATCAGCAGGATTAACTCCATGCTACAGCATGCCAAATGGCACATTACAGGCCTCCATACCTTGCAACTCGCAGCCACACACAGCTGAGTCCTTCCCACACTTTTCAAAGTTCGCCTTCTTGTTTGTCTAATTGTGATCAATGCTGCATTTTAAGAACCATTGATTAGCACTTAGGAATCCTCTCTGTGCCACACGATGTTTCAAAAGGAAGGCTAACTTAAACATTTCACACACAAAAAAAGTCCCACTAAATGGCACAGGAAGCACGCAAGGGCTCGGGCACCAAAACGAAGACTACAGGACCGTGATAAGTCAAAGCGCACCATGACAAAGTGGAGGGATTTAACGTCGGGCCCGCAGCACTTCATTTGCTTAATAACAGATCATTTGGTGGAGAGCGGGGGCCGTGACGACAGGGATATCAGCCTCCGAAGACGGCTCGTGCGCAGCAATCCCATTTGAAGACAACACCTTGTGCACGCTCATCCACCGCCATGTCTAAGATGATAAGCGTGGGTGACGGGCTATATTAGCTTGACACCGTGTGTAAACTTCGTGTTTTGCCTGCACTCGACCTAAAATAGGCACAAAAGTGCTTTAGTCTAGAGGGGATGTCAGAGCATGACAACACTATTAAAAAAATAATGGCGCCAAAAAGCGTTCTCTGGAGTGCTGCGATAGAAGAACCGTTTTTGGTTCCATGAAGAAAAAAAAAGCCTTTTAAAAGTTAAAGAATCTCCACACAGTGTAAAGGTGATACAGATGATGTTGGGCCGATGCTGCACCTAAAGATGTCCAAGGGTCCACGAGGATGGGTAAACAAAGCCCAAGAACAATTCAAAAAGAAGGCTTCTAGTGAGCACGGTCATTCAGACCAGTATAACCATACTGTCTGACTCTAGCCCTTAGCCCATCAACCCGCAACCACCAGCCCACAGTGGTCCATATCACACCACAAAAAGCTCCTGCGGTCAGAGTTTTAGGCTGACAGGTACAGCCTGGTTTCGGATCAACCCGTGGCTAGGTCACAGACATCGCTTGGGAAGCTTCTGTGTTGTATTTGCAATTGCAAGAGTAAACACTTTCCAAGATGTCACTGCAAGGCACTTTAGTGGAGAAAGCAACTGTGTGAAGCAGACGAAGGTCAGGAATTCGAACAGAGACAGAGAAATCGTAAGTATAGTGGATTACAACTGGCTTGGCTGCAATACCCAGCACAGATTGGCAGGCAGATTGGCGGGCACCCAGTTACTCGCGCTGGGTCCTACAGGCCGCTCTCGAAGGCTCTGTCCCTTGGGTGACAGACAAGTGGGCTGAGCAATTAACAATTTCATGCTGATTGCCTGAAGCATGTTTTGCTATGCCATAAAGATAATAGCATGAAAGGCGCTGTATTCCCCCTCATCTCCCCCACTTTCCCTCCCCACAGTATTCCCCATTGGCTCAATTCCTCAAGCCTTCTCCTGCGTGGCTCACATTCTCAATACGTTGAGCTTTCTGCGCAGCCTGCTACCTTCATTACTGCCCCTCTCCGCTTACAGGGCGCATTTAAGAAAGATGGAGAAAAGGCTCCCTGAAGAGTAAACAGGTATGATTATTACAGAAGGTAGAGGCGGGGAAAAAATACAACATGATGAGACTTTGTCTCCCACTGGTTTCAGTGATTTGAAAGTCTAATTTGGTGACAACACAACAGGCGCGCAGGTCGAACAAAACAAACAGCCTCTGTTCCCCTGACGCACCGAGCATGCTCCGTGCAGGAGGTGGTGACGGTCCCGTCATCCATTGCTGCAGAGGACGACTACGTGACAGCTTTCAGCGGCAGCTATGCGGCTAACCACCGCGATACTTGCTAACATTGATCATCCTCACTATATTATTCCACATAAGTGAAGTACATCAAAGGCAGAAAAAAGGCTAGAGGCAGGCAGCTAACCGTTTTCCCATGATAGCATCTCGCTCCAAACTGACAATAAAATGGCTGCATCAAATAAAAAAACAGCTTGTACACACAAAGCGGCGAAACTCAGGGGTATCCAAAACTCCCTCTAAACCTCCATGCGTCTCGATTAAGTGAAACTAGCTGCTAAGCAGTCATTAAAATGAGTTCATTTCTACAGAGAAGTGATTCAGTCGCTAACGGCTTGAATAGCGTGTATTGAGTTGCTGTTAATGCACACTATATTCTGTATGTCGATACAAATGAAGGGGATAGTGAAAGGACAAAGAAAAAGAATAAAATATAGACACACACACACACACACACACACACACACACACACACACACACACACACAACAGAGCACGCTAATGAACAGACAAGCTCAGGAAAACTGTCCCTACACCAGACAGTTCATGTGCCCCATATATCCACTCATTGTACTCTAAAGTGCCGTCTCCGTTTCGCTAATGATATTTTTGTGTTAATGACTGCCTGTTTTTAATGCAGCGGCTGCCCGGCTCACACTGGCAATCTGAGGATTTATTTAGCTCGTGTTTAATGTTATGACCAGAAGAGGGAAATTAGTGGACTTGAGACACAGGAGAAAATCAGGCTGGTGAACATTAAACTCGGAAAAGCTTTCACAGTGGTTTCTTAGGTTATTCTGCATTGTGCTAATAAATTTCCTCTAAATGAACATCGCATCTCCGTTTTTAATGCCAGCCAAAGGTAACGAGGAAAATTCATGTGAAATCTGATTAAAACATAAGGACAACTGCTCGTTTACGTTGGTGTGTGAGGAACAGACCCTCTGTGTCATCTGCATTGGTAGAACTTGGGGAACAGGTCAGATGGTCAGAGGAAGGTTTGGCAGGGTGGTAGTGGACATCCACCACACCCCCTCCCCAAACGGCACCCCCCACCGGGTATGTGAACGTCCAGCTGCGCCTTGTTTCTCAGACATACTGCGTGTTGTTTATGATGTATCCCTGCCTTTAATATACATGAAGTGATCATGACATTGGAGAATCAGAATCTTGCCCCCCCCTCCACCCACGCATGCACACTAACACCCTGGGTAGCCCCCTCCAACCTGGTCCACCATCTAAATTGCAGTCACATCCCCCAGCTTGTAGGGGGATGATAATTGCGGAAGGCCAATAAATTACTGCTGCCTCCACATCAATTATAAGCATCACGTCTGGCAATGAGGAAAATGAGATCTTGTGACAAATTTCATGAGGCTTGACTGCCCAGCAGCCTTTCTTAACATGCTACAGATAGCAATCCCTTATCTAGCCTCTGTAATGGGGAGCTACGGATAGAGAGATGGAGCAGCAGCCATTTAATTAAAAAGCTGGGGAGGAGGGTGGGTTGTGGGGGTGGGGGGTGGGGGGGGTTGGTTGGAGGAGGGGGGGGGGCGCAGTGTAATTCATTGAAGAGACCAAGGAAGGAGACAAAGCCTTTGTCTCCAATACATATTTTGCTCTACCTTGTCACTCATCAGGGGCTAGGCCCTGCTGCAGCTCTTTCCGTTCAGCGGCATCTCTCTCACTTTCTCTCTCTCTCTTATTCATTCCTTTTTTGTCTTCCACTTTTCTCCTCCACCTCTGCCTTTTTCTAGACATTCGTCATTTTTTTATGATTTCCCAGGTGGCTGCTTAGGTGTTTGCTCCACTGGGGCCACCACATTTTTTTTTTTTTAAGGCTAGCGGCCTAATGCCCACGCCGAACAAAATGGCCCCTGCACCTAATCGTATTCCCACCTGGGGAGCAAGGGTGAGGGCAGAGAGAGAGAGAGAGAGAGAGAGAGAGAGAGAGAGAGAGAGAGAGAGAGACATGGGGAGGGAGCTGATGAGGATTTATGGCAGACAGGGAGATGGCAAAATAAAACTCCAAAAGGGATGGCCCTTAAATCTCATTCCCCTGCCGCAATATTCATTGCTGTTGCAATTGGGCGCACTGATAGAGCGTCGCAAAAAACGACTGCTGCGTTCAAATTATGGCTGCACTCTCTACTAATATTTAACATCATTAGAAAATCATTAGAAAACCATCATAAAACCTGGGATTATGACTAGAGCATTAAACACAATGATTATTCAGTGTGTTCCTTTCCCCCGCTTTTGCCTCGGAAATGAGATTTGCCTCGCTGTGCCCGTGCGGGAGGAAAGTAAGAGTATTCCTCATAATTACTATAACATTTGAAAAACATTGGCCGGCATGAATTACTATACCATTATGCGATTGTGTTTTCTTCCCCCAAAGCAAAGTTCTTGAAGATGGGCTTTTGGGGGAGTGACAGTTCCAAGGAGCATTAATGTAATTTTACTCAGAGCATAAGCGAGCTAATTCAGATATCGTTTCCCCTGCCTGCGCCGCGCGGACGCTAATATGTTGTTTCTCATTGCATTTAACTGGACATGCAAATAGCCTACATTTGTACACTGTGCGATGGCTCTATACGCTCTGCATGAATAGAAGTGCACATATACGCACTTCCATGTTGAAACTGGCCCTATTAGTAGACAGTAACATGGATTTGTGTAATGAATATTCATACTGGCTTCTAGACACTGCCCACTTAAAAAGGGGTTCTTTAGAAAAGGCAGTGGATATATCTAGAACCGTGACAACTCAAAGAACAACTTGAAAGCGCACATGATTATATGCTTCTTCTTTATGGTGGGAAACCTGATGTATATTGTAGTAGTTCTTCAAAGAATCTTTTACAAATGGTACTTTATAGCACCAAAAAGTGTTCTGCTAAAGTCATAGAACCTTCTTTGGTATTATACAGAAGGCTTTTTGCTAAGATCATATAGTTCAAAAGTTTGGAATCACTGCCTTGCCTGATACACGTATAAAAGGCTAGAAATCTAGGGGCCGCTTTCCCAGACCCAGATTAAGCCTACGCCTAGACTAAAAAGAATTTCCAGTTGTAATTCCAGTTGAAACTCAATTTTAGTCCATGATGAGGCTTCATCCATGTCTCTACAACTTCTTAGGTGTAAAAAGCAATTTTCATGTGTCTTGAATGATGAACAGAGCTGTAGGTGATTCTATAATGACTGAGAAAGCCACTAAGAAAGTCTGAGAATGAAGTGATAATAAAATTAACATCCATATTTAAAGACTTGTTCACAAAACTTACTGATGCTGAAAACGTTTTCAATAAAACATCTAGTTCATAATACTTCAATCTGTAAAAATAAACAATAATTAACATGACAAGTGATTCCAAACTTGGCCGTGTGTGTGTGCGGCCATTATCAGCAGCATAATAAGCAGAGGGATACAGGACGTGTAGTGGCGGATTCTGACTGAATGGAGATGAAAAATGCTGGACTGGGGGTGAGTCCCCCAACCCAACGTCGGTCTGCGTTTCTCAGGCAGCGGCTGCTTTTCAGCAGCCCGTTTCACGTAGCCCCCTGCTGCGGAGCTGGCCCACAGAGCTCTCACTAGCCTTGTCACGGAGCGCAAAGGTACTGACCCCTGACCCCAGCCTAAAAGCCCTCCTGCTCCAGCTTGGGAGACACACTGTGCTTGAAGTAGTGCAGATCCATGTCCTCCTCAAATCAATCTGCCCGCACACAATGGAGGCACAGCGGTGGCAAGAGCTTAACCCCCTCCAAACACGCACACATATACACAGCAGTACCCCATGACACAATCTATATTAACAACACATGAGCAGTGATTGCACCACTGCATCACAAATGAGCACACCGCACTGCCACTGCTAGAGGGCCCTAATATGTGCGTGCACACACACACAGACACATGAGCACCATGAGTCCTAACGGCTTCTTCCAAGCTAATGCAAGATGAAATATTCACTGCTAATGCAAGATAAAATATTCAAAATGTCTAAAAACTGCATAGTGTGGTGGTGGGAGGGGGTGGTGGGATAAAAAAGAACACCTTTGTGCCACGGCTGAAAAGTGGAGCCCTTGTTTTAAGGGTGGTTAGAAAGGAACCTTCTACCTCCTTCTAGAAGTGAGCTCTGAATTCTTTTCAAGGCAAGGAAAAAGCAGGAGGTTAATATAAGAGCAACTCCTTGTCAAGGCTTTGAAAGTAATTCAACTGACACTGATGAGAATCAATGTTCCTTTGAATGCATTACTTGGCAGAAACAGGCCTTTTGTCCCTTAAACCCAGCCGGCGAAAAATGATGCCCGTCGAACAATGGGGGAGAGGTGAAAATATAGAGAGTGAGAGAGTGTGTGCATGTGTGTGTGTGTGGTGGTGGTGGTGGGGTGGGGGGGGTGCAGGCCTTCTCTCCATTCCCTCTCACTGGAGCCAAATGGATTCCGAGCACTTTATGCATTAATCAATCAATATCTCTCACTGTACATCAACGAGCGCAAGCAAGTTATGAATGACCTTTCGAACAAAAAAGAAAAGGACACTTTAATGTGCAGAAGACTGTGCATAGCTTAGTAACTTTGGCCCGGTTTTCATCACGCACGATTACACTCGCACAAGGCACGGGGGCCGTTAATAGAACTCTAAATATGACGGGGTTAGTCGTTATTCAGTTGGCACATGGGGAGGGGACCAGGGCACTCTCGGGACGAGGGGGGCGGGGGATGCCACTTTCACACTGCGTGGATGTCCGGCTGTCATGTGCTCCACAATAGCTCCCCTTTATTCGCAAATAACCAGGCGATTCCATTCACTCTGCTGAATCCTTTTACACATGTACTGCGCCGTATGCAGTGCGTATGCAAGAGTTTGAGCATTGTGCTCGCTGCGTCGCCTCTCACAGGCATTGTTTTCTTATTACATGAATCTCGAGTGCTACACGAGCATATGCAGCAGTGCACAGTGGATCTGCATGCAATCAGGAGTGGATCTCATACACTTAGAGTGCACTCCTTTTGTAGTGGTGCTAATTTAAAGATGGCTCCGATGCGTAGATGAAAGAAAGCTGAAGCAGCTGGCCCACTCGAGAGCACGCGTTTACTGAAGCCCGCCTGTTAGAAAGCGAGCACCATGTCGCACCTTTTCAGTTGATTACTGCGACACAGTTAGGACTTCTCCGAGCTCGGCCGTCAGTACAAACAAGAGACAGCGGCCCTCTGAGGATCTATTGCGCCAGAAGGGTGCTCGTGAAGGTGCTTCTGGAAACTGTTTTTTTTTCTTCCCCCCACTTCATCTTAAAGCCTCATAAAATCAGCCATGGAGTGCAGTCAGTTATCTCTCAATCAAAGTTATTACTAGTTCTAGTCCTACTCCCTTATGTCACATAAATGTGAGGCAAGCAGTTTTCGTTTTTCGAAGACTCATACCCGGGATTTGCTCGACGTCGGAAGGCAAGGAGGGTGCTTAACTTTCTGAGCAATCAAAACTCAATAATGTCCCATTAAAATACCGAAATGCTGAAATCAGATAGCATTTGGCGATAGTAAGTAAAAGCCTGGTAAGAGAAATGGATTTCAGTACATGAGAGAGACAGAGGGAGGGAGAGAGAGAGGAAAGATACTTTTCTGAAGGTGGGAAATGGAAGGCAGACAAAAGCACGAAAGAATTTGCCTTCTTTCATTCTTTTTTTTAATGGGGTGGAATAAGAAATGGACAGGAGGGGTAGGGGCTATATAGCAGTGGTGGAAAAGGGGGCTTCTCTTTGGGCCTCCCCCTCCCCTGGGCTCTGCTGGAGCGTGGAGGTGAAGCGTGGAGACAGAGTGGAACGGACAGGAGCTGACTGCACGAAGAGGCCGAGAAAGGAAGAGCCCGGGCCAGGGGCACAAATTAATGCTATTGTGGCTCCATGCACAATGGGGCCTGCAAAGTGACTGCGGAAGACCCTTAAACAAAAGAGACATCGCTCGCTCTCTTCCCCCCTCCCAATTAGATTTTCTCACCCCGTTTTACATGACAAAAAAATAAAAAAGAGCCAGTTTTTCCCTAATTCCACCCTGCTGTATTATGCACCCTTGACACAGGCGCCTCGGAAACTAAACAAGTGGCAGATTAGCAGTGGGCAGGGCCTGATTGACAACAACCTGCACACACAGTTTGGACACCTCTGCTGTAACTCCATTCTACCTCTGACGTGCCACCCCCTCCCCAGCCCACCTCCTCCTTTACAAGTGCCTGAGATATTCAACAAATACATGAGAAAGACACATTTAAAAAATTCTCAGGGCTTCACTCTGTCTTTTGCTGGCTCTTGCGAAATGAGGAGTATTAATAATATCTAACGGAAAGGTACTAATCTAAGCTTCTAAGCTGTGTGAAGAGGAGGTGAGACAGTGCTTCTTTGTATTGTTTGGAATTTATGATTTTAAACAAAACTAATTTGAACGTTGTAATATGATATAAAGGCCCATATTTATCAAGCATCTCAGATGTAGGGCTATGTACGATGGGTATACGACCAAGCAGACGCCGAGGGCCCTTACAGACGTACAGTATGTACTCTCTGACAGGCAGGGGCTGGCTTGTCTCATCCTCAGCTCCCCAGCGGTGGCTCATTAAGGTCGTACAGTGAAGTGACACTGGAACTCCATGCTAATTTCTGCTCCCCCCCACCTACCCCAACTGTTCTCTTGCCCTTTGGAGATGCTATTAGTGTCTGTTTGAATATTCAGATGACCAGTGACCAGAGATGAGACCAAAATCCCTTTATTCTGCTTTAGATCCTTTGCAGGCATCCATCTGCACCTCTTACATGGGGCGTACAGCAGACAGAGTGTGAGAGAGAGCAAGAAAGAGATCTTTTATGGCGTCTTTGGCATCGACTTATGAGACATGAGAATTATGAGATCTATTTATGTGGAAATTACAAAACTGCTAAAAATGAGTGTTTTCAAGAGTCCCAGTTCTCTTTTTTTTAAATAGCGGCCGATGGTCCTTCTTCATGCATCACAATGGGGAAAGCTCAAACTTTAAAACAAGTGCATAAAGCCCTTGGTCAAAGTGAAAGGGGAGAGAGAGTCTTTTTATAGCAGTACTTGCTCTAATGTAGCAGCACACAGCTGTAAAGTGGGGCCAGAATCGCGTGCCTTTTCCTCTTGACTGTACAGCGCAGCCGAATCGACTGGTTACGCAGGCCTCTCCTGTGCGCTTACCGAGCAGGTTAGCGTGAAAATCGACCTTTGCTTGCTTTTCTAAACAGTGGATTATTCAGCTTAATGCTTTCAATTGGTCAGGCTGGGTTTATCTGGAACCTTCCACTGCTTCCACTGCTTGCCGTCTTGTCCCCCACCCCTTTCTCTCCCATTGTCTTTAAAAGTTCATTTTTAACTGAGAAAATATGCTTTTTACAGCTCCAAGGACTCAGCAAACAACTACAGCAGTCCCAGGACAATAAAAGAGGCCAAACAGAAAAAAAAGGCCATAAACTGTAGCAGGGATTGGAAATTGACAGACAATGACAGCCTATGCAGTAAGTATTCGCAACGTGTGAAACAAAGAGAACAGCAAATTCAGGCTCAGCTTGTGCTTGTGTCATTTCTCTCTGTCTTGAATTTGTTCATGCTAAAATACGCCCCCCCCATACCCCTTGTGGGTAATAAGTGCTACTGAGAGACCTACGTTTGACACAATTGAGAACAGCATCCTCTTCCTCCTTCTGAAGAAGTCTCCGTCCTTCAGAATGGCTCCTTTGTCGAAATCGGCTGCTCACTGGCAAACGGGACCGTAAACAGACACCATGGTGAGCAATTGCCAAGACACATAATACAACATGTGCGAAAGCAGGTCTAATCCATCTGATGAGAGCTGGCGCCTTTGATGTAGCACTTCAGCTATAATGAGCGGAGAATCGTACCGCACTCCGTTTAATATTCCTGCCTGGATACAACGTGCGCCTCTTGGATAAATATGCAACAGTCACTTCTTTGCCGAGACTGTGCTTTAAAGCACATCAATCAGCGGTGCCGGGCCATATCACTCAGCCCCATCTAAACAGGCTGAAGGGAGAATGTGTCTGCTAGCGGCTAATAAAATAGCAGTGACACGGAGGCAAGGCCTGGGCAGACAAAAGAGACAGTGTGAAGGCTCGGGCTGTCCACCCGAACAGGAGAGACGTCATAAATCTGGCCCCGGTCAAACAGCAGGAATGTCCCGGTTTGTCAAAAACAAACAGCAGCTTGTCTCTGACCGTCACTGACCAGAGGAACCCCCACATCTGGTTAAACAGAGCTTGCCCTCTGTCAGGAAGCTCAGTCTGGACAAACAGAGCTGGGCTCCACGCTGCCCCCACAGGCCACTGAGATATAGTGCAGCAACCTCAAGCTCATTACAAAGCAAAGACATGCTGCTGCAGCCCAGTGGCCTAACTAGTATACAGGAAAAATACATAAAAAATTACACTGAATAATCAAAAAACAACAATTTACATGTTTACTCACTATTGCTATGTCTCAGCCAAGCTGGTGCTTTGATGTAGGCTAATGGTTGAAGTATATTATTAAGACATCATAGCTTTCCATGCAAAATTGTGTAAAGACTGATAGAAAGGGTCTAATAAGGATATTAGGGGCCCAGTTGTCCCCCATATTAAAGGCCCCAGTGCAGCAGTCCTGCTGGCCCTGGGCAAAGCTGGTAGATACTCCGCTGCTGTGTCCACACCTTGCCGTGTGGCTAATCGATCAGTAGCACAGTTAGAGGGCCACAGGTGAAGCCGAGAAAAGTGAGAGAACCTCTGTACCTGGCTGTGAGGCTCAGCTAGCGTACTTCTCCTGCACACACAAGAAAAGAACAACACGAAGGCATCCGCATATGGGACCCCTGCATTCACCCCCCTTCATAGAGCCCTAAGAGAATACACTAATGTCACATTGATCAGAAGCCAACCGTCCTCTCTGCATCCCTCCATCTCTGCCTCTTTCTTTGCGCCTTTTCGCTCCCTCTCCGTCTCTCCTCTGGGCTGTGTGTGAATAAGCAAGCGCGGGATGAATCAATGGCAGCCGAGCGGGTCCACAGGTAAAGGTTAGCAGGGTTGACTATTGAATTATTCCTGCTCTCCTCATCAGGGCCATCTGCCTGGTTGCCTCTAATTGACAGAGTAGAGGGACAGGCTGGGTTTCTTCGGTGTTTGTGTGCCCGAGTGTGTGTGTGTGTGTGTGTGCCAGGGCTCATCTTGCACACTGAAGCTGCAAAATGACAGGCAGCCTCTCTCAATGCCAGTCAGTCAAATCAGTGCGCGGGCTATAATGAAAGGCGTAGCTCGCCTTTCAGAGTGGGTTTGTTTCATGTGCCAGCATTTGAATGGAGCCTTCAGAGTGTGAGTGAGGGGGCAGGCAGGCGTGTGTGCTGCAGGAGAGAGGGCATTCTTTACTCGAGTTCAACGCGGCTGTCAAAGCCGCTGCGCACACGCTCAACTCATCCAGAGCAGAGATCATGGCCTTTGATCTCCTCTCTTTCTCTCTGCGGGGAAAGAGCCCATCTTATTAGAAAAAAAAGACCAAAAATCAAAACTTTGCCTCCGATCGAAGTTGGGAAAAAATTTCTGCACTGCTCTCTCCCTCAATCTGGTTTTTGCCTATGGTCAAATGGAGCTGCCTTGATTCTGAAAGCTAGAGAAAGAGGCTTGTCTCGCCTTCAGAGGCAACGTAGCATCAAACGTAGCGTTCCGAGAGTGCTTGGGAATTTGCTGCCTCTTGTAGCCAGAATACATCCACAAACATCCAATCAATAGCAAATCTATCAGGACGTACTGTACGCACGGTGAGATCATAATGCAGTACTCTGGGAGGCTCTAAGGCAGCTGTGGAAAGTGCTACTCCTCGCTTATGTAAGAACAAGCAGTGCAGTTCGTGCAGGTCAGTGGGAACATGGGGCATAAGATGGTCAGCCAGGTCAAGCTCACTACTCTTTAGAAACATGGGGTAAGAACCTAAAACAGGGATGAATAAATATTTTGGCCTACTTTTGTTTTTTAGTACAAATTTCAAAAAAAAACTTTAGTTTCCATTTTAAGGATATTTTTAGTGTCATATACCCCGTTTCAAAAAGTGGTATTTTCTCTCCTGTGCCTGTTATTGCTCACGTTTAAATAGCACCAGCGACTCTGTAACTCAGTTCTTAGTTAATCCAACTAATGCTCTGTTGAAAGGACTTTTTGTCACCTAGTTTTTTAATACAGTTTAAAAAGGAAGAAACAAAGAACAAAATAAACTAATATAATTGCAGTGCATCCTGAATTTCAGCTTTGATTTTGGATGGGATTTTTCATCTGAGGGCACTACAAAAAATGAACCTGCCTCATTTACTGATACATTTCATGAAAATAGGACTGGTCACTGATACGTACGGCACCTTTTCATACAGCCTGACTCTCTGCACGCTCTTGCTGAGTTGCACTCAGCTTGGCAGCGATGACTGACAGCTCTTGTCCTGTGTAGCTCTAAACTCCTGCTGGACATAGGAGCTGGGGGGGGAAGAAGTCGGGGGGAGGGGGTAGTGTGAGGCTGGAGACTGCCACCTGAAACCCTGGCGCCCCACTCCCGCTCTGAAATTCCCCACCACAGCCTCCCGCACCCCGGAATAGAACTCATTAGCACGTTTGGTAAGTACAAATGAGATGACTACCTCCTGATGGCCTGTCTATCTTTTGGATCAGCTTTCAAGAAGAGTGTCTCGTAATGACGGGAGGTGGATTGAAGAGCAGGAAGGGAGGGTGGAAACTAATATTATAATGCCCCGTTCCTCCTGTCCTGCCAGGGCTGCACACCTCACCAGGGCTTGAAATGGAGGGCCTGTGAAAAAGGCTTGATGACAGAGGAGGCCTCTCTCAACCACATGCATGAAGATTTGGCGGGTGTGCAAACGCCCACACATGTATTAATTATATGTGCACACCTCACACATGTAGTTTACACCCTCAGTGTTATTCTTGAAGCAAAACAGTGATGATATACTCAGATTCATGCACATCCCTTTCTGAATGTTCACACCTGGGCCTCTTTGTTCACTCCATCAAAACACACACACACACACAAACACACCTTCCTGTGAAGCCCTTCATATGACCCTGGCCTTTCTCACCTTCTTGCTGGGTTAGTCGGTGGTCAAAAGCATCTAAGACTGGTCCATAAAAAAGAACGAAGAAATCTAGACACAAACCACTCCGATTCACAGACAATCCAGGAATAGCAGCCGGCCTTCTCGCTCAATTTGCAGCAGCAGGATGAGCCAGCAGAGGAATTTAAACAGCGGCCCGTCCATAAACCAAAAGGCAAAGAAAAGACTTCCTTGTGTGCGGTTAGACGAGATGGCTGTATGCGGCCCTGCCTTAACATGCGCTGAGTGGAAAATCTATAAAGCCATCGCTCGGGCTTTTTAATAAAAGGCCTAGTTTCTTTTTAATATCTTTCAAAATGAAAGGTAATGTATTTATGAAATTCGTGCCACGTTCCGTGGACTGCAAACAATTTCCTTTGCTTGGCTGTGCGCTTCGGACAGAGATTAAGGGAAGGCTGGCTGACAGGAGCCAGCCCGGGGCCCCGGGGCCCTCTCCTGCCTCTGATGTCCCCCCATCTCAACATGTTGCATGCCAATTCCAGAGTTTATTAAAAAGAAGCTTTGGTACTTTCTGAGGCTGCTGTTGCCATGCCTCTTCCTGGGTCTAACCCAGCATGGGGAGCTGGAGCAGACAACGTGGAGCAAACGGGCCAGTGGGCAGCAGCTATAATATCCTGTTTCTGGACGGTTTACTCTGCATTTTAACAAGCGTGTAAAGAGGAGAGGACATTCCAGGAATGGATTCTGTCTACATGCCCCAAAGGGGACTGGATGCTAACCTGGACTGGCTGATCCCACTTTTTCTATGGAGTCCCATCTTCTAGCATTTACTGCACGTGTTTGCCTAAGCTGTTTACAGCAAACGTATCGCTGCTGTCGGAAGGAAACCTCATATTTCCAAAATGTTAACTTTAAAGGAGAAGAATAAAAGTCTTAGTTTTGAATGGAAGTTAATGGAACTAGATTTTTCTCCAAGCATCTTTGGAGCATTTGTGGTGGTCCGTTCATTATGAAATCTTGGCACATTGTAAATTGTACATTGGTATTTCCAAATTCTGTAAAGAAGTAAAAAACGACAAAAATGGAGTTATGAGGTTTTCTTATGACAGCAGCGATATGGCTTAGACAAACACATGTACACACACAGTCAGAGCACTGGCTGTCTTCCTGCTCAGGCATGACACGTTCCATTCCAGCCCAAAAAAGAAGACTGAGGGTTGTTTAAACTGCTCCCTTTTCCCTGTGTTGACACATCCTGTCTTCTGTCCAAGCACTTGGTCAGACTCCAGAAACAAGCACACATTCTATATTTGCTGTAGCAATACCTTACTCTGAGCACGAAAAATCCATTTCCAGTATTTTTGCCTAAGCAGAATTATCGAGGAATGCAAGGAAATACAATGTGGATGGGAAGATCTGTTTACACTTAAGTCTGGGTGCATTTTTAAAATGAGTGACCTAAGAAGCGCACCCCTTTTAACAGAACAAGTGCCTGGCTACAAACCTGGATTCTGCCTGAATGTGTCCATCCAATGCACCCTTTGGTTCATTTCTTGTCCTGATCATCCTGAAGGACTATGATGTACCCGTTGAGCGACCACTGACAACATACAATATGGGAGTGTTCCAGAGTTATGAACCAACAGACAGAGACCTCCCTTTGGTGTCTGGACCCAAAGAAAGTGGGACCATTATGGGCATGGATGGCAAACCGGGTTTAGTGCTGGACCCACAGAAAGACATTTCCTTTAGGTCACAGCTCAGTGATCAAGAGTCTGCAGCTGAGGCAGTTTTAGAAAAGTAGCAAACCCACATGAGCAGAGCATGAGGTCACCACTCATCCACTGAAAAAGCTCCCATTCCCACCTAACACCTTCTTTTTGTCTTTCTCTTCTGCACCTCATTCTAGAACTTTAAAAAATAACCTGAATCTATTAACTCTTGTGATGTGAGAGACCCCAATGTGTCAACCAGCTGTATGCCCTGGTGAACGTCACTCATGGAAGAGCTCCTGTCAAATCACACATACCCACGCAGAGAGTTGTGTGTTTTGGTCTGTGTCTGATGTGGGAACGTCTCACACATTTCCTTCGTCTCACTGACCAATGAAGGGGTTAAGAAAGATGGACAGGGTCCAAGCTAGAGGGCAGCGCGCTTAAGCAGCACATTTTCTGAGTGGAGGAATGAATTAGAGACAATGGCTGCCTTTTATCCTCGCATGACTCTAATTAGCACAGAAGATTCATCTCTGCCACCCCAGCACTCCGTGGGCAATGGAGAAGGGCTAAGACACATGGCATCCAAACTCCACCCACACTGCCTGCTCTTTGGCCCCAGAGGTCCCCACACTTCTGCATCTGTGTCGTTGCTCCTCTCCTTCGCCGATCTGCACATGCCGTGCCATGACTCAGTACATACGCCTAGCTTGAGTTCTCATTAATGACCGTTATATTAATCAGAGCGGGGACTTGGTTATTATTGAGAGCCAAAAAATAACAAAGCAAGGCAGAAAATATGGATCAAACTGAAAACAAAGCAATCAATATTTCCACAATCGATTGTTTTCATCAGCAGCATCTGCTATGACACACTTTCTCCGAATTAGAGGTATGGATCTTTTTTAAAAAATGATCCTCATTGGTGGTGCTAACAAATGACCAGAAAATGGGATCTGACAGTTGCGGAGGCCGTTCAGAAAGAGCCACGCTAGCCCTCCCTGAGGGGTGGCCGGCCAGCCTTAATGCAGGGCTTTTACAGCGCTGTAGCTGGTGGTTAATGTGCATTAATGTGTGCTGCCGGGATTCTCAACTCCTTCCGTACTAATTGTTTTGTAAAGAATGCCAAGGCTGAGAGGTGCCACCGCACACCCAGGTTTCTAGGTGTCATTTCACAAAGCTCTGAATGCATTAGTTTTCAGAGACTGGACAGAGTAGAGAGGCTATTCAAAACAAGGAGAGGAGGGCAATACTGGCTTAGTAGCCAGGGCCCAAAACATACCTCCTTCCACCTCTCTGCTGGGGTACCGTCATATCCTGAGGTTGTATAGCACGGTATTGTTTGAAGTTCAGGGAGAGGCTAGCAGGGGGCAGATGGCGGGGGGGACCCGGCTCGGCATCGAGAAGTGGCCAAGCACCTAACACCAACCAAGCTGCGCATGCCGCCCAAAGCAGCAGCCAGGGGAGTTCCTGCCTAGTTGACCCAGAAATCTAGGGCCAGCTTTGTTTTAACAAGCAGGGAAACCTTCTACCACTTTAGCGACTGCCCCTCAACCACAAGAAAGAGCGCAGTGCCTCAGAAGAGCTAGCGAGGAGGAAATTAAATGTTACACCAGGAGGGAATGGTTCAACTCCAAAGGGGGGGAGGGGGGCGTGGGGGAGGCAATGGTGGTTAAAGGGGGTGGGGGTCACAGACTAAGGTTGGAGACAAGACCTCATGAAGTGACATGGAAGTTTTGGGGGGGAAAAAAGAGAGAACGGGCTAAGAGTTGGAAGGCGATGGCAGACGGAAAGCAAGGAATTTGCAGCGTTTTTGCACTGGCCGCTGAAGAGTTATGTTCATTATCAGCGTAATTCGATCAAGATGCTCGAACTAGGAAAGCGGGGGATTGAGGCGAGCAAAAAAAGGCAGACTTTCTTTATTACACACTTCATTTCGTTTAACGGACCTCTAAAACTGTATATATATATATATATATATATATATATATATATATGTTTGTGTGTGTATATATATAAGAGGAGGGGGAAGGGAGGGTCAAAAAAGTGAGCTTGAGCCAGGGTAAGGGGAGTGAAACTCTCCCCATGCTCTTTAAACGGACATAGCTGGCTGCAGAAGAGCAGCAGGCCCAGGCCCAGGCTGTTCCTGGCACTGAGTGAGCAAGCGAGAGAGGGAGAGCTGGCCTGTATGGCGGGAGCCCGAGCCTGATCCTGCATCTGTAGGGCAATCAATCAGGCCTTCAGCGCTCGCACTGCAGCCGGCCCGGCTTGGTAAACAGCGCGTCACAGGCTATTAACAGAGCAGTTCCTCTGGAAGGGCCCTGACTGACTGCTACTCCCCATGACCGTGACGTCAGTTAGCAGGTATCAACTCACTCGCTCTGTCTCTCTCTCTCTCTCTCTCTCTCTCTCTCTCTCTCACTTTCTTTCTCTTTCATGTGTGCACAAAACAATAGCTGATAATAAGACCTACCAGGCCTCCCTTTGAGCAGCTGCAGTTCGATTTGCACTCACCTTGTCCTTCATCAGAATTTCCCAATCAACACAAGCCTAGCCGTAAGTCTTAATCACCTATATATTCTTGACAGAAAAGTACAGAAATTCAATAATACTGGAGTCTGGAAAGAAGGGTCGTAATTAAAGACATCAAAAGCTTACATGGCTACAGAACAAGCCAGCCATCATCAAAGCATGTGGGCATTTCTCGTGCACCCCCAGCCCACCCCCTCAACCTCCCAAAAAAAATCTCATTTCGCTAATGCAAGAACAATTATGACATTGCAACCAAAATGTGTGCCATTTAAATGCCTGAACATTTCACACGCAAAAGTCCTTGGCTTTGGTGCAACTTCAAGAAAACACGGCAGAAGGAAGATGTCAGCATGTGTGTGTATGTGTGTGTGTTTGCATGTGTGTTTGTGCAGCTCTGCCCACACAACCCCACTGCAGGAGCCATTACCTAACCTCCAGCCAGCCTCACAAACAAGGGAATCCATTAACGCACATCAAAGGTTAGCTGAGAAAATATATAAATAAATACATCAACCAAAAAAACACGAGAGAGGAGAGGAGAGGAGAGAGGGAGAGTGAGCGAAAAAAAAAATATATCAGACTTGTTTGTGAACCCTCCCCTCCCCACCACCTCTGCACCTCCCTCCCCAGCAACACACACACATTCACTAAAATCCCCAACCCCCCACCCTTTTAACCTAAGTGGGCCTTCCTCTTGCCTTTGCATGTTCACTTGTCCACTGTACTGTAGTCATTAACATATTTGGAGTGCAGCGAGCAGAAAGCTTAATTGTCCTTAATTGCTCGGCTAAATATGTTCTCTAATGATTTGCCTCAGATCTGTGACTGCCTTTTGCGCAATTTCCCGGCCGCTGGCTTCATTATCCGTGCCTCCTCGGAACAAAGCGTCTTCAGAGGCTGACTCGTTTTTTTTTCTCCCCCCTTTTCCTTCTGTCTCTCTTGCGCAGCACAGAGGGCGGCTGTGCACAGGCTGGGCCGCCTGACTGGCGGAAGAGGAGGGGAGGCAGGACGCACAATAGAGCCCCTTTGTCAGAGCGCAGGAGTCAAAGTGATTAGAAAACCAAATCTGCGCCGAGACAGAGTGTTAATTGACCGCAGCTCCATCTCCTTAATCGGTGACTAAGGCGAGGACCCCCACTCTCAAAACCTGCGCCTTTTGTTTTTGGCCAGAACGATGCCTGCCAACATGCCCCTGGTCCTGAAGCATCCTTGCTTTGCATATGCTGGTCTCTATCACACCTGATCCAACTAATCAGATAATTAACAAGCCCTTCACTTAAAGTGGGAGCGCTGGGAAAAGTGGGTGTTCGAGGACCAGGGTTAAGAACAACTGGGTTTAATAAGCATGCAGTTCCTGGCTCCACCCACTCTTCAGGACATCCTCCCAGCTGATCAGTGATCTATAAACTAAACTGCTCCACTCCTCTCCCGTCCCTTTCATGTCAAAGACGCAGCCCAGGAGCGGATGGCTGTCTGCTGGAACTCTTTGAATATCAGTGCGCGATATCGCGGGGAAAGAAGAAAAAAAGTCACTGAGGAACTTTCAGCTCTCTGAAAGTGGTTAATGTGCTTTGAGCATAAAGAGAAGCTGAATGAAGAGTCGAAGCTCTTGTTAAGGATATTGGGCACATTTTTTTCGAACAGGGTTCAAAGCCTATTCAGTCAATGTGCTGGGAGCAGGAAGATGCTTTTGCCTCAGTGCTAGCCTGCATGTTGCCTCATTTGTGAGTGGAAAGACCAGGCTTTAGGAAACAAAAAGACACGTGTGCTATGGGAATGTCTTTCGGTATTTTGACAGTGCATTAACAGGATGTACATTAGGTGTCGACATCCCAAAAACAGTCTTAAATCTATCGCTTATGACAGAGAGCTCCACAAGAGGGCTGCAAGAATGAACAGACTAACTCTACAATGTTGATCATATAGAAACTATGCGGCTTTTTATTTTGTACTAAAAAAGTACATCTGCTCTGTATTCATATGACGTGTAATTCGGACAGATTGCAGTAGACTACAGGTAAATATGGTCGCTATTTTTTTTTTTATTTTAATTCAAAAAAATTCTATAACCTAAAAAAAGATATCACACAGCACACAGGCAAACTTTAAATGACAGCAAAAGGCGAGCAACTAAAGAAGGCGTAATACTGAAATTAGCCAGTTAACCAAACAATAGCCGACTGACGGTAACTGATCACAGAAATAAACAGCTGTAACCAATGACAATATGAAACTCTGTCCTACCATATATAGTTTTAACTGGGCAGAGCAGTGAAGTTG
Source organism: Colossoma macropomum (assembly GCF_904425465.1). Classification (NCBI taxonomy): domain Eukaryota; kingdom Metazoa; phylum Chordata; class Actinopteri; order Characiformes; family Serrasalmidae; genus Colossoma; species Colossoma macropomum. The sequence goes on from NW_023494799.1 coordinate 37,659,076, forward strand.
GGAAGATACTCTTAAAAATAAACATGCCAAAAAGGTTCTCTGGGCTGCTTTTGGTTCCATAAAGGGCCTTTCAATGTTTGGTTCTTTAAAGAACATTTTTGCGAATGAGACGTCACTATGTATAATTCTTATTAAAAGTTAAAAGTTTACAAAGTCTTCAAATAATGTAAAGCTTCTATACTAAAGGTTTATATCTAGAATCACATTGAAGCCAAGAACCATTTAGGAACCTTTATTTTTAAGAGTGTGTGTGTGTGAGTGTGTGTGTTTATGAATGCATGTTACTTGCACTTACCAGTGTCGCTGGTTGGACACTTGCGAATGGTGAAGATGGTGCTCAGGTCCTCCTCCTCCTCAGGCAGGCCCTTCTGCAGACGCTGCAGCTTGCGCAGGCTCTCGCTGCGCTGGTGCTTCATGGAGCGCACGTGCTGGATCAGGTTCAGCTTGGCCTTGGTAGAGTAGTTACACAGCATGCAGTGATAGTAGCATGCCTCACCTTCCACTGCACTCTCGTGCTGCTGCAAGTGCTATTGAGAGAGAAAGTGAAAGAGAGAGAGAGAAAGAGCGAGAGAGAGATGTTAGCACTAAGCTGCAGACTGACGCTGCCTCCTCACTTTCAATCACGCTGCTTGCAAATGAACAAATCAATTACAAATCAGGGTCTTGTTGTTTAACACAGAACTTCTTCCACCAGAACAGTCTTCTGTGAACCAGGCATTGTGTGAGCGGGAGGGTGTGTGGCACTCGGCCAAGCTCCTCCCACAAATTTGTTCTTTCATAGAAACTGTTGCGAGGTTGAACAAGCTTTAGAGAATGTTGGAAAAACTCCAATTAAACCTAACAAGACGTTATAGTGACGCCTGTTTAGAGGCTCTGCATGAGGTTGAATTTCCAGTTTTACCACGTTAACCCAGCGTGGTCTGGTACCGGGTCCAAAAAAACCCTAAACAAACAAACAAGAAAAATGCTGCAGAGCATTATGTCCCATTCATGAGCTCAGTAAAACAATTTGATTCGCTTTAGTCTATGGAACAGGAGCTTTTTCGTGTTCTACCGTGTTTCTATCACTACATATAAAATATGCTCAATTCTTAAAAAAGTACTTAAAGTACTAAACTGTCACTGGGGTGGTTCCCTCAAGGGTCCATCTCAGTACCTTTAGTCAGGGAACATAACTGAACCATAATCCATTGAAATGATATGTTCTAAGCTGTACTGACTCCACACACCCCGTCTCGTCTCCAGACTTTTATTTTACTGTTCTGTTTTAAAACATTCGGTTATGAAAAGGTACAAATACAAACTTTTCACCTGGAAAAACTGATTTAAGGTTCACAATCAGACCTTAACACCACTGTTGTACCTTTGAGGGAACATTTACATTGTTTGTAACTTAATGAACAGAAAATGTACCTGAACAGAACCTTTATTTCTAACGGTGTGGTGTGGCGCCCTAAAGGGTACATCTTTAGTCAGGGAACATATAATTGTACCATAATCCATTGCAATTATACTTTTTAAGTTGTATTGACTCCACACACCCCGTCTTGACGCCACACTTTTATTTTATTGTTTTATTATAAAACATTAGGTTATAAAAATGTACAAATATGTAAATCCACAATTGGATCAACTGCTGTACTCAGAGAACATTTACACTGTTTGAACCTTGATGAATGAAAATTTTTACCTTTTTTCTTACGGTATAGGTTGTACCACAACTTAAATAAAAATCAAAGAATTTTGGCTTGGTTAGATCACATTCTTAACGTATGCATTTGGAAAATACGTTATTAACGGAAAAGAGTCGATAAAACGACAGAAAAAGCCACTATTCATGCCTAAAAGGGTTAAAATGTTACTTTACCAAACTTCACTATCATGTAGTAACTGACCGAATCTGTCCTTATAGCGTAACATTTCACATGCATGTAAAATAAGAGTTTGACACTAATATCGCTGAGTCTAAGCTTTTTGCCAACGTTACTGCAGAAGTTGCTTACTAAGGAACATATGTTGTGGGCTGAGACTGCATAGGTCAACCGTCCATATAAACTGCGGGGGGTGGACAGGGGTGGACACCAGAAGTTTCTTTTCAGAGGGTGAGCAGGAGAATGGAGACACTGAGGAAAGGAAGCATTGATCTCCTTCACTCAAGAGAAGCCCTCTCGTCTCTGAAAAGGAAACTCCAAACATCTGCCCGTTTCACGCATGGGATGCTAAATATTGATCTCCAGTGAGTCAAACCCTCCCTCAGACAGAGCGAGAGAGAGTTAGAGAGAGAAAGAGAGATATAAAACCACACTCTGAAAGCATCCAGAACATTCCTCAACAGGGGAAAAGATCCTTGGGGGGCATGTCCGACAATCCGCAAAGCCGCAACAAGCCCTGACCACATCACACACCCTATAGTGACACAACACACTTCCACACGCTGATCATTGAGCATACCGGCCTCAATCAATGAGACTGGATAGTCCGGCTTTACCACTACACGTGCCTGACCACTACCTCATCAGCATCTCTGCATGTTGCCTGGAAGCTCCTTGCTCATGCATACCATTATCGCTCTCTCATACAGTCCTGCCATGGGTGTTTCATACGCCACTTGAAGGCCTATCGATGGATTTCTGTGGCTGCAAATCAATGCCAATCACAGGTAATTCTCTCTCTTCTCTTAATCTTTATAGCCATCGCCTCTCTGGTGAGATTTAATGCTCGTAGAGCGAAATAGATGAAGAGCCACAAACATTTCTCCACAGCTGGGGAATCAGGATCCAATCATATACCCAACGCCAAAAAATAACACTCGCCGTCGGTCATTAATGTTTCATTACGATCTGCCAGCCGAACTATTAAAAAATGAAATGCCCTTGTAATGGGAGGATGCATATTCCATGTCATCTTTTAAAAAAGTATTTCAGAGGGTCTTTGAGAGCCCCGCTCCTAAGTAAACAGAAATGGGCCATGACAGCCAGAGCAATTACCGCTTGCATTTGTTTTTTTATGTGATTTTACTGTAGATTTGTTGACGGAATGAAGGAAGGAAGGAGAATCAGGCCACACCGGTGACAATGTAATACATATTTTGCTGCCTTTTGTTGAGCAAAAACACACCCCTGTTCTTAGCAGAGGCTCTTAATCTCCTGTGCTGACCACCCCCAAACCTTGACAAAGGTCGGGGAAAACAAATTGATTCATTAAGGCGAGGCCAAGCCCACTCTGTCCAGCAGCACAGATAGGAGGTGCGCTTTTTTCCACACCAGCTTCGGACGCAAAAAGCTCCAGAAACATTAGATTTTTAACCCAATTAATGACACATCACGTGCTGACAGCAGAGAGTGCAGGGGGAAAATATTATGTTCCTTAAAATGCTCTCACCCCTCCTCTGATAATATTTAATTTTCGAGGTAATATCCTAATATTGCTCTAAGGGTTCTTTTTCTGGGCAATTGTGTTCCATCGGCCTGGGTATCGTGTGTCTCAATTGTACACCTCAGCTGTACATTAGGGCCACGGCTTTCAGGAATGGGCTTTTGCTTTTTCGGCGTGCCCCACAGCTTCGTGTAATGGAGTTATTAGGTGATTGTAAAAGGCTTTGCCTCTCTCCTTGCATGCTCTCTCCCTCTCTCCTTCTCCCTCCTTCCTGTTGGGCGCAGAGGAGTGAGGTCATTGAGTAGGTGCTGCTGGACGTTTGGGCTTCGGTTTCTACCCCTCTCCCTCCTTCACAACACAAGCTCAGGCGGCAAGTCGCACGGCAGATTTACTCGCATAAAACACCAAATCGATCCTGGGAAACGGCACACTGGTTTTAGTCAGAACAGATGTCCCGAGCACAAGCGGGAAAAAAAAAAAAAGGACGAAAGGATCAATGATTCTTAACTGCATGCAAGTAGTCAACGACAAAATTCTGCTTCAGCACAGAGAGAGAGGGAAAGCAAAAACACACAAACCGAAACGAAATCGGACGATAAGTAAACTAAACTTCAAAGCCAGCTTGAGGAGGTTGAAGAAAAGCTACGAGTTTTATAGCTCCTATAAAAAGGCCAGGATTTACTAAGGGGTGAACTTGAGCTGGCCTGGCCCAGAGAAGAGCCATATATCACCGCAACCATGAGCAGGCTGCAGACAGGGCCCAGCCTGGCTCAAACTACCTATATAGAGGCGCTGTGCCAATGACCTGGAGCTGCTGCTACACGTGCTGGTAGTGAGCAAATCACTACAGTGTTTTGGATGGGAATGACTGAGAAAGATTCAGAAGCATTTGGCTATTAGCACCATTATTTATGAACAGAAATGAACCCCACGAAACTTTCTAAAATGTATTCTTCTCCATTAATCGTGATTTCTCAATGCTGTTGGTGTTGTTGACATGTAAAGAACATGATGGAAATCTGTAGATTTGTTTTAGTGTGTCACAAACTACCTTTTTGAACAAGAAAATGCATAAATAGGAATTTAAGTCAGTTGCATTTAATCATTACTCTGGTTGAAGAAATCAATAATAAAACACTTACTGATACAAAATGTGCTTTGAATGAGCTTATTCTTTCCCTCAGTGCAACAAATAAAGAAATCCTCGCGCTTCTTTTATACAGTAATAGATAACACAGTAACACACAGTAAGCCCTAATTTAACCCACTGATACATTTCACTGTCACCAACGTTTATAACTATGTTATAACTCATCTGCTAGCATAGTTTAAATGAGTTAAAGGGGCCATCGCCAAATTCTCAAAATGGATTGTAGGCGAGATGCTCAGTGCAATAACACCCCAAGAAGTTATCAAAAACAGCCACAAATGTAAAATGTAGGGCCAAAAAAAATCCTAAGAATAGTTGAACACATTTGACTCATGTGTAGCTTAAATAAAGCTATTTATTTGTTTACCTTCATAAAGTTTAAAACAAGCCCAAATATCAAATCCAGTGGGCAAAAACTGATAAAAATGATTCCATACAGCACACACACACCAGGGCGAGGCGATTCAAGTGTAAGTCCACATAAGGGAATCCAACTTGACACTAGAGGCCTTAATAGGGTTCATTAGACACGTCCCATGAGTGGGGAGGCTCCCTTCTTTCAGTTTCCCTACACACACACAAGCACACATTTCACACAGCATTTCATCTAAAGCTATCCACATGAGGGACCCCTGGAGATGCTATCTCCTCTTAATCTCCTACCCAACCCTAAACACACACACACACACACACACACACCCTTGGGCCTGGATGTGAAACACAATAATGCATGAGAGAGATGGGCTGTGTGTGTGCTGTGTCTGTTTCATATGATCCTCAAATGAAGCTCAGTGCTGATAAATCACCTCCAACTGGAGCTCAGGAATTCAGCGGCTTAATGAAAAAGTCATGTTTGGAGAGTGTGTGTGTGTGCCGGGGGGTTGGTGGTTGACCAGGGTGCTTCTGAGGAGCGTCCCCTCCATCAGGGCCCCTGAACAGCCGCACCCGGACCCCTATAGCCGATGGGCCTCCGATACTCTTCAACTAAAAATGTATATATATACATATAGTACGTATGAGCTTATGTGATTGTGAGTTATGTACCTACACACACAAAATCTACTACTACTTTCTTCTCAACTTCAAAACAAGCCAAAATACTGGAATCAAATCGAATGGTGAAATTTGAAATTTCATGCATTAAAAGGCTTCCCAAAAATTGTAATCAAATTGAGACAGTGAGGCCAAAAATTCATACTACTCTGTGTACCGGGACTGAATTTAACATTTTACTCCCATATTACCAGCCGTGGATAGCGATGAACTATATGTACCTCACTGCTGTATTTAAGTGCTGCTTTCAAGTATCTGTTTATAAAGTATTCATATTTTCTGATATTTTTATTTCACTTCATTTCATTCCACTACTTTCTGATGGACTTTCCATGATATACAAAAGCCTATGATGCACTTTCACAAATAAATCAAACCAATCATACTGCACCTTTTGCTAAATGTCCAATCGTGGCTTAGGAACTGTAACTACACCTGGGCACAAGAACAAAAATGTTGAATTGTTAGAAAATCTCACAAATCATTCTACTTTTGATACTGTACATTTAAAAGCAGGTAGTTTTGTACTTTAATTTGAGTAAAAATATAAATAGAGCATTCATACTTTTACTTGAGTAAAATTTCACTCCAGTACTGGATTTGTGGACTTTGTTCCTCACTGCATAGTACATACACTGTGCCTGCAATCCCAAAGTGAGCGCACATGCACACTAGAGGGGGATGAATCAACGTCCCGCGCTGGTGTAGGTGAGGAGAGGTGTGGGCGCCACCTCATCCACTCCGCTGCAACTCAACCCTGACCCTCGGGCATGGCTCCACACACATTATCCGCAGGTATCACTTTCCACACCTACCTGCTCCTGTGCACAGATCTGCATTAGCATCCACTTTAATGGGCTGTAAAAATGCACCTTTCACACTGGGCAGTGCTTCAGCTGCCGGAGAGCGTACCGAATACCGAGTGGAGGCACACAGCAAGAACAGCTAAATGAGCAAACGCCCAGGCGCTTGTGCCCGTGTGTGTGAACACACAATGTGCAGCACACAAGCGTTTTTGGTCCTACCCCAATTTCCACTATTAAATCTGGCAGTGCTGTTAATACACAATTAATGCATGAAAACAGATGACTATCCAGTGGCTAAATAGCTATCAATTTCTCCCAGAGCTGGCCAATTCCCACTGAGGGGGAGCCAGAGAGTGTCTGGATGTGTATTGCTTTGTAATTATCCCGATGATTCTCGGCACTAAGTGGTGAAGCCGGGTGCTTTCCACTCGTACACACGGGCGCCCTCACACACAGAACCTAACAGCGAGAGAGGAATGACAAGAGCCCTGGAACGGGAGCCAGAAAAAGCCAAAACTTGAGCAGGCATAGCTTCCAGCCCACAGCTCACTAACAATCACTAGCCTTGTGCCTCTTGCAAAAACCAGGGCCATATTTCCTCTGATATCATGGTGCCTGTAGGTTGGGGGTGTCTAAAGTGCAAAATGGTAATCTGGTTCAGGCCCAACGCATCATTTTGATGGATAACGTCAAGTGTAGCACCTTTGTTACAGAGGCCCTGGTGATGTCATGGCTGAAATTATAGCCAATGAGGTCACTGCTTTGCATCCTGAAAAGAGACAAAGGGATTCGCCTAATGGGCAGAAAATGTGTGGCTGGAGAGTGAGGATGGAACTGAAGCCTAGTCTCATATCTCACCATATGTGCATGTGTGTGTGTGTGTATGCCTTTTTTTTTGTTCAGAGTTTGGGTACAGGGTGTGTACATTTCCCCCTCCAGGGTGGGTAAAGGAGTTGGGAATGTGGGTTAGCCACTAGCAGTGAAAGAGTGAGTTTACATCTTGGCCTCTCTTTTACCCCTTATCTGGCTTTCTCTTTTTTTGTTTTCTTTCTCTCTCCCTCGGAGCAGCAGCAGCAGCAGCGGAGGACCAGAAGCCGCGACCACAGAAGCCGCGCTGGATGCCAAGTGCCGCGGCTGGTTCAAATTAGCCACTGCGAGCGGCGACATGCCCAGACGCAGCGCTGTGGCTGGAGAAACGGCGTGTACCCGCCCCTTAGCTGCACACTAAGCGCTTCTCGTCTCCCCTTCCCTCACTAAGCCCTCTGCTTTCCCGGGACAACTAGCATCTTCCTGCTCGTAGCTCTGATTAGTCACAAAATACATTTTATACAACTTTCCTCTTCGCCCAAGTGTAGATGATCAGCCAACACATGATTAGTGTGCAAAGCTTGCTACTTTAGTTTTGCACTGGAGCTACAAGTAATGTTAACAAGTAATGACAGTTATCCATAAAAATGGACAGAAGTATGTTGCATAGTAAAAAACAGCCTTAAATCTTCTTGTTTTTATTTAGACGTATCCAATTCCAGCCACTGATTAGGACTCCACCAACCACTCGATAACACCAGAGATTGGAGCAAAAAAGCTAGCTCAGGCTTCCTCCGAGACCTGTGAAGCACCACCGCAAGTTTTCAAACTGCTGCTAATGTACGGGACAGCTGAACGCGCTCGGAGGAAAGCGCCAACACTAATGCATATTTTAACAACCATTGCTTATTTGCTGAACTTAACATACAAAAATAAAACATAAATTGTCACCTGGGCAAAATTTATGGCACATTTTGTATTCTTTGTTTTATTTTTTTTCCAGTATGTTAAATTCATAATTTAAACCTGTAGAGGATGTGTTAACTTTTTTTTTTCACTTAGAAAATCAACATTATTTGGCTGAGAGTGTTTAAACTTTTGAGTATGACTGTAAGCCTCCACTAGTTGTTAGCTACTTTAGGCTATAGTGAGAAACATAAGAACACCAAACATGTCTTGGCTGATCAACCACATTTGGTGTGAGGAGAAAATTACGTCAGTTTGATTTTTCACTCAACTTTAAGTAAGTTGAGTGAAAGTGTGAATGATCTTTAACCTGTGAGGCCCACTGATGGGCCTGCAAGGCAGGACCACCAACGTCCATAAACACAGGCATAAGAAGTAGAGTGGAAGAGAGAGGCGAAGAAAGAAAGATGTACAGAGACTCCGAAGACAATCCTCCTCCCCTGTTACAGCCTATACCACTCCACCTCACTTTAGCACTAAATAAAGCAATAATTATTGAATTCCTTTGGAATAAATAAGCTGCTAGAAAGTAAACAATAGGAACATAATTGCAGAGAGAAGGCAATCAATGCCGGCAGTCATTTGGCCCTTGTTGATTATGTACGCAGTCGTTTGTGTACGTTTCTTTGGGCGGTGAAGTAACAGGGTCTGCGGCAATAGGGAGGGTGTAGTGACAAGAAGGTAAATAATACCTTCTTACATACTCCACAGCAAAACAAGGGCCGAGTAATCCCTCCTCCGATAATGCCCCCACGCTCTCAAACAACAGCCCTCGATCAGCTGATCAATGCGTCCACATAATTCATGTGGCAAGCCGGTTCGGGCGAGAGAGAGCAAGCGAGAGAGGGAGAGACTGAGGAAGCGAGCAAGGTGGAGATCAATGCCAAGTGTGTTTTGTAACAAAGTAGTGCCTATGCCCTCCACAGTTTTCGTTGGGCCCTCTCAGCTCCCTCCCTCGTATACACCCCCCACTCATTAGGCATATTTGACTAAGCATGGCCATACATGCATAATGCGAGGCACTAATCGCAGCCAGATAAACACATTTCCCCCCTTTTAATGAGCTGGGCCTCTGCTCGCAGTGTACGGCAAATGACTCTGAAAAAAGGCAGGAAATGATGTCAAGCCCAGGACAAGTGAAAAAAAAAGAAAAAGAAAGAAGGAGAGGAGAGGAGGGAAGGAAAACATATTAATCGCTAGACGTCGCCCTCCACTCTGAGCAGCTAATTAACAGCTTAGCCTCCTGGTGGTTTTATGAATGCGGGCCCTGTGGTGCCAGAGCCCCGCAGTACAATACTCCAGCCTGCAGGAGGCGACAGCTGTGTGGAGCTACGGGGGCATGGCAGGCAGCTGTTCCAACCGTCCCCCAGACATCTGCAGCTGTCCTGTGCCATCTGGAAGTTTAAGAGGGCAGTTCAGAACCTGCTCCGGTCCTCCTGCCTGCCTCTAGAAGCAAACCCTTCCATTTCGGGTCGGGCAGCAGGGGTAATTATTGGGATGGGACAGTGGAGGAATGCATGGTGAGCAGACAGGAGACAGATGCGATCAATGGAGAGACGTTTGGATGCCCCCAGAGCGTTTAATGATGTCTTATCTTGGTCTGAGTAAAAGCTGGGCATTAGGGAGCCGCCTTGTAGAAAGGGCCTATTTCAAGACCAGTGGTGATGCCAGTGGTAACTCTTGCTAGTTCAGTAAGAACTCAGCAGTGTTGTGGCATCAGCTAAACAAAGCATTAAGTTATGGCTATGGCAGGAAGCTTAGCATAGAATATCACCAAACATAGTATAATTTACAACTCTATATTTAAACCAAGTTAACAAAGGCAGAAAAGAATGTCCCCATTTGGCTTGGAGGCCAAGCTCAGGTCACATGACTGTTTTTTTTTTCCTGCAAACAGAGAGGTCAGGCAGGAAAAACACCTGCATCACTCCCATAAACAGGTTCTAAATAAAGTCAAAGCGATTTGACCGAGTTGGGTATTACAGAAACTCCCATATATTCGCTACTTTCCATTTAGCATTTGCCAGTGTGACAACTGCAGCGCTGTCCCCTTGTGGGACAGCGTGGCGAGCCCCAGCTTGCACAGCTGAAGGGGGCTGGGAATGCCACGGGGAGAGGGGACGAGCGGGAGTGAAGAGCATGCTGTAGCTAGGAGGGGGGCTTCCAAGACAAACTGCACTTGTGATGATTAATATGGCCGAGGAAAATTAAATTCAGCAAGGGAACATTACCAAAAATGTCATTAGTCTCTGACAACAAACATCCCACTCTCCCCCTGCGCTCCTCACGGGAGCCGCTTTTGTGACGGAACAGATGACATCTGCTCCAGAAGACTCGGGCCCATGGCCCCCCGGCCTGCACCCGCAGACTGCCGAGTCAGCAAAGCAGCGTCACAGAAGCTGAGATATGGACCGGGATGTCCGCAGCCTAGGTAGAGGGTTAGTGCCTGGTAGGGAGACCTCACATCCTAAGCTAGCATGGGCTGTATCTAGAATTGCCTTTATAAATATGTCCCCAACCTAAAATATGCAGGAATGTGCCTTCGAGTTGGAATTACAGTGTTGATGCCAGAGTTTCTGACTTCCTGCTGACCCTATTTTCAAGCAGGGACATGCATTCAAATTCACGATAGTTAATACATTAGTTTTGTATACATTTCAGGGCAGCATTATGTACATTTTTACAAGAGAAAATGTTACCAGAATAGATCAGGCTGGCTATGCATTTGAGTGCAAAGATGATCCTCAGATCAGAAACATTCAAATGAATTTGTGAAGGTGGCATAAGTTCATTCCACATGCTCTGCCAGGCCCCTATGTAACAAGGATGAAGAGGCCTCACAACACTGGCTCCTCGGGCGTGTATTATCTAGCTTTCACCTCTGGCGCTCCCCCGTTTGCCTGCGTAAATATTTCATTAGCACATAATTGGTTGCTGCTTCAGGCTAGGCAATAAGGCGGGCGAGAAAGTAATGTTGTTGGGATTTTTTTCCTCCTTGTTCTTCTTTTCTATATAAAATTCACAAAGCCAAGGCTGAAGTTGGGAACGCGCCGTGTTTGAACCGGTCTCAGATGAGGAAGCATTCGAGCTTCCAGGCTCGGCCCCCTCTCCTTCCTCTTCTCCCTCTCCTCCACCTCCACCCAGAAGCCTGGCTTAACGAGAGACCAGGAGCACAGGGTTGTGTGCCAGCGTAAATATTTAAGCTGAGTTTAAAGGGCCCAGGCTTTTATTAGCTCTGCCGTGCCAACAAAAGAGCTACAGGGCTCTTGGAGTGTTCCACTTCTTAACATGCAAATTAGCAAGTGGGGGCGTGGCGGGGGCGGACACACCGTGGGCAAATGAGCACATTTGCATGTCCGCACGCTGTACGCACAGGGGTTTTGGAGGATGCCAGTGTTCAAAGTGACTTTAGACTCCTACCTGACTGTGGCCCTCTTCAGTGTCCTATCGCTATACACTTTGAAGCATGCGTCTTAACTCAACAGCTTTTCAAGCACGTACTGCAGAGCGTAGGTGCTCTGACTGATCCTCTTCACACGAGCCCCGATTCAAATCCTGGCCATAAATGATGCAGGGAATATCTGCTGAAATACTCTATTTATACATAAAACAAAACAACTGTACAGAAAAGCCAAGAATCTGATAGAGCGCCATAAGACGAAAGCACTGATATGAGTTAAGCACGTTTTTATTTGGTCTAAATTTGAATAATACATTGTGCTCTAATAACAATAAAGAGTTTAGCATAGTGTAATATTAGAGGAACCCAGATTTGAGGCTTGGCGGGAGAGTGGATTCACTATTTGGAAGGAAAAAAAAAGCCTTGCCCTGAAGGCTTGTCTGTTTTGCCCTTCAGCAAGACATAAATTTGAAATGAACTCTTTTCAAGCTCTGGCCTCTACTCTATGCCCAGCAGAGCATGTGCGCTTGCGTTAAAAAGTAAAGGGTTCTGGGCAAGGCTCACCTTTCCAACCCATAACGACACACCCTACTCCCTAGCCACCCAGACCACATGGGGCTCACGAGCACAGGGTGCTTTAAAGGGGTCATTCGGCTGGGCCGACTCATTAGCCGGAAAGAAACTAACAAAAAAAAAATAGAACCGGAACGCTTTTCAATAAAAAAACAGAAACAAAGTGCTCATTGATCAGCTGGATCGATAGCAGATCAATAACCTAAAGCCTCATCATTCTAAGCGCAGCGTAATTACAGCTGAGATATGGTTGTCATCACAAAAATCAAACATGGTGCGGGCTAATTGGAGGCAGTTCCATTACTTTAGTCACGCAGTATAAAAAAATGAAAAAAGAAAAAAGAAACGCTTTCCTGGGTCCTCTGAAAGAACTCCGCTAGCCAGGCACAAGAGCTTCCTAAAATAACCCGCTCGCGCCATTAGTCGCCATGTCATCATGGAGGTCGCAGCGTTGGCTGCCCATTTGGGGACATTTAATACCGGGCACGGCAACCTCGGACGCCACAGCAAAGCTTTGTATCCCTTTTAATGTAAATTGCGCACGTAGCTTATAAGATTGCATTAAGCCACTTTTTATAGGACAACTTGTGATTTTAATTTATTAATGTTTTGGAAGGGTGCCATTCCTAAGCGATTTGCAGTGGGATGACCTCTCCGGGTAAAGTATCGACGGGATAAAAAAAAGGAAAAGAATGTCATAGCAGGGAGAAAGAGCAGCAAAAGAGTCTGACATAAGCCACAACTGAACAGCATCAAACAGTCTGAGCCATGCTTTCATCACATCAGGGCTCATAATCAGCCACAGTCCAACTTCCTGTTGCACAGTGGCTACGCTGGCTCTGAGAAGAAAGCGTTAATAGGTGGAAAGTACTGAAAAAGGCACATTTGAGCCAGTGCGTGCTGCTAGCACAGGGGCCACGCTCTTCCTTCAGCTCAGGTTTCTGAGTTGCTTCCTTTTGCCCTGTATGTGCTGTTGTATCAAAATCTTGGGCTCGATTTTTTTGGGCTTTTAGTTTTGTACACTGTGTAAAAATGGCATTTTATGACAAATGGACCAAGAGAACTGGTTCAAAATTGCTTGGAATAAAAATATCTTGTTACATTGATGTACATTAAAATTAAGAATGTTTTTCCCTTCCCGTAAAGTTAAGATAGAGGGACGATTTGTTACAACAGCAATGAATGCGCAACTAGTAAACAGGAGTGCGTACAGTTAATAACCAGCTCTACCTCTCTCTCTCTCTCTCTCTCTCTCTCTCTCACTCCCTTTCTCTCTTTGTCTATCTCTCTTTCACTCTCTGCCCTTGCATTCTCCACCAAAGTGCCGGGGGCGCCATGCTTGTAAAAGTAACCACAGCTCTTTGAGAGCGGCGTGTATTTACAAACGGAGGTATGTCGGAATCAAAGGAATTACCACATGACATAACACATTAACCAGACGGCGGACAGAGAATTTATAGAGTGGAGCTGGCGAGGGTGGGGCTCTGGCGAACCAAAGCGAGCCACTGTTCCATCACGCACAGCCGCAAGCAGGTAGAACTCACTCACCTATGGCCGATCTAAACGCGGGAATCCACTGCTGCCACCTCTAGCACACTCTGGGCCCTCCTCTCTTAGCCAGGTGTGGAGCGCCCGCCCCTAACCACTCCTGCCTTTCCCCCACTTCCTGCTTGCTCAATTCCTCTCGCCTGCTCCTTCTTTATCTTTTCAGCAAATCGAAGGCTACAGTGCTCTCTCACTCGCTGTTATGCAAGCCCGCTCACCCTCCCCGTGCTGCACCTTCTGTGAAAGTACAGTAGTTAAAATCTGTTGTGCTCCGTCCCGGTCTAGATCTGAAGCCTCACACTCACCCTTTCTCTCTCTCTCTCTCTCTCTCTCTCTCTCTCTCCCCACTCTAGCCCAGCTCGTTCTCTCTTTTCTGCTCCGCGTTAATCTCACCTCCAGTTTTTATTTCGCCCTCATCAGCAGGGGACTAAAAATAAATGATAAATGGAACATGATATTTTAAAGCCTTATCTCTTATCTGTTCTTACAAGGGAATAATAGGGTAGTTAATCCTGCAGATCTCCCTCAAATTGATTAATCAGCACATGCGGACAATCAAATAAATGATTAATATTCTGCAGACCGGCCGGTCGGACAGTTACCCCGAAAGCATCAGTAATAATTCAGTAACCTTTGCCAGACCAAAGCTGCATGTGCACACTGGATCTCTGATGCGCCGGGTGGCTTTGAAGTAAGCACATAACACGGTCCTCTGCTGTGCTTTTCACCAAACCAGCTGACCCCAGCCAGGCTGAAACACCTCTCACCTCTGTGGCTGGGGCAGAAGCAAACTAAACACTCTCTCCTACATTACTGAACATTCCCACAGCTTACAGTTGGTTCAATCAACAGCTGAACAAGTCAGGACTGAAAACTAGTTGGACAAGGTTACAGTTAATTTGTCATTATGATACATGTGTCGAACGCAAACATGCCAGAAGAATGGGATACACTGCAAGTGAACAAAAGCTTTAAGCAAGCAGCAATCCTTTGTGTACATGTGGGTTTGTGACAGGGGTGTCACACTTAGGTCATGGAGAGCCACAGCTCTGCAGACATGTGTTTTCCTTCTTCTGACAGGCCAAATTCAACTTACAAAAGTTTGAGTGAGCAGCGAGTAAGTTGTGTTAAATGAGGTAGAAGGCTAAATTCACTGGGCCTCGGGGACTAGAGTGTGACACCCCTGGTTTATGAGTTACTTAAACAGGGTTGAGGGTAGGCCGAAGGGTCCAACACTGTGGCTGACCATTCACACTGATACTATAGGAGTTTTCAGCTCCTTAAAATCGGTATTGGTACCAAAGTTTTATATCGCTCAGGTACTCAGGCAGTGGAACAGGCAACTCTCAGACTGTGCCCCCCCTGGTTGTCTGGTCATGTGTTCCACTGGGACAGATGTTTAGCGCTGAGTCTCCCTGCGCCCTCACCCAGGGCAAACCATGTCCTGGTGATGGATCCCCTGTTTATTCAGCTATTTTTAGGACAAAAGCGGTGGGGATCTCCACTGAGAACGCCTCTCTTTTCTCTCCTTCCCCACAGTGGTAAGCCTCCCACAGGGGTCAGCAAACAGGCATCCTCCCTGGACCACCCGCCCCCTCTCCACATCTGCCAGCTTGGACTCAAGGGCTCTTATTAATGTGAGAGTGGGCCAGGGCAGGCTGAGGGAGGTCCACTGTCCACCTCCCCCTTACAAACGTAGTGTTGGAGGGAATGAAATACTGGTTGTGCTCTATGCTCAGTACTGCGCTTGTTTTTGTATATTTTCATGTCCTGACAACAGAAAACAGTGCTAGCCTACAATATTGGGACCAGTAAAATGGTCCAGAAGTCAGGAAGTGCTATTTAAAAAAAAACTTGTTTTTTCATTTTTTACTTCTTTTTGTTATTGACATTAAAGTTAGGCTTACAGCATTTGTACTGCATATACACACTTACCTACACATTATATGGAATTTAATATGTATATATACATATATATATATATATATATACACAGGGGTGCAAGTTTGGTCTGACAAGGGAGCAGGCAAACATTAGCAGGCTAAAGCATACACAGAGCAATTCATATTTAAAACTGTGTAAACAAAGGATGTTTACAACTACACTTATCATATTCATATCTCAAGCTTTTTATCTCAATATTAAAACACAAAAATAAACAATATTATTAACAGGAATAATAATATCACACATATAGAAATTCAGTTTTGTTGCTCGTTACAATGGCATTTGTTTTCTTTCCATTGTGTCACTAAAATTCTTAGTCTTATCTTCGTGTTGCTATAAATATTTCGGCAAAATAACACCATAATGAATATGATTATAATTAATAAGAAAAAGAAAGAACTATTAATAACTGTTATGGCATCAGTCAACAAACAATTATAAAATGGTAAAGAAGTGTTGAAAACGTTTCCAGCGCAGGTTAGTGCTCCTTTCTTTTTGCTGTTACTGACTATAACCAAATGAAAAAAACAACCTATTTTGGTTTTAATTACAGTTTTAAAATAAAACTGATATTAATATAATAAAAGATAACTGGCAGCTCTTTTGCAACTCAGCTATGTACTTTTTTTTAACAACCATGCTGTGACCCCCTTAAATCTCACATAATGTCAAAAAGTCGAGGGGACCCCCACCCCCCCTGAATTTGCACCAGCGTATATATTATATTACCATATATCATAATAAGGGGAAGTGTATGATCCCGTGCCATGTCCTGACATTGTACAAAAACAAACCTGTGTATGTTTGTGTGTGTGTGCCCCTTCTCAGCCTCTTCCATATGAAGCAGTTTCACGCCAGCACTGACCCTGAACCCCTTGCCACCCCTTACACCCCCCAGCCTAGCCTTTGTGCAGGCTGACCGGCTGGCTGACTGAAGCAGCCCATGCAGCTGTCTGTTGTCTTCCTGGCTGCGACACACTGGCTCCCGCTAGCCCTCACCACAGACATACCTAACATTACACCCACCCAACACAAGACCCAAAGCCACCTGCAGTCTGCCAGTCACAGCAGAGAGCCCAACAGGGCCGTGTACTTACATTAGCACGAGTACGCAGTCTTTAACTAATCCATGCAGCTCTCCCTGTGTGCCCTGAGACCCCTCACAGCCACAGCAGGAGCACCATTAGCTTTTCAACAGGAGAGGGCCACTCTAAGACCCTGCCAATACGGCTGGTGATATATGGCCTGGTCTTTAATAGGCATAAACGCAGCATGTAGAACAGTGTTGTGAGAAGCTCTGCTCTTCTATAACTGATACAGCTCACTTTGATCTCATCTTAGGCCAGGGCTGTTTATAAATCAGCCACACAAATATTTATGAGTTGGGATGAAGGGGTGAGGTTGGAGGGGGGTGCAGGACGGCTGGTCTGGATTGTATCTCTGGCCTTCTTTTCCCCTCCTTTGTTCCCTCTATGGCTCTCTATGCTCCTCCTGCTGGTCCATGCGTTGATGAGGCCACCGCAGGAGTGGGGTAAGAGAGTAAAGACCCCGGGGCCACATTACATTACACTTCTGTTGGCCACCCTTATTGTGTGGTCAGTGTGAACCAATGCGGCCACAGTGTACTTCTGGACTCCATGAGGGACATAGGAGAGACAAAATGAAAAAGAAGGATGGCCAAAACAACACTTTCTATCTCTTACATGGCTTTATAGGAGAAGGAAAAACACTTGTCTTTCATGCATGTTAATGTAAGAAGATTGTATCATAATAAATGTATTCAAATAATAGTTTTAGATCATTTGTACTGGTTCATTTGTCATATATTGTAAACACAATATAAAAGGCAGCTGCATTACAAATGGTGTAAAGTAAAAAAAACAATGAAATTAAGCTACGTATTACATACATACACAGTCATATGTAAACGTTTGGGCACCCCTGGTTAAATGACATATACATAATAAGTACATACCCTCTACTGAGACCCTCTACGCACCCTCCACACTACTGTATATAGTTCAGCCCCAATCAATCTGCAGCAGAAGGCCATATTTAAGTTTATTCTCTTATTTTCACTTTGAAAATCAATACAAATTCTGCAAATTTCTGCATAAAACTCTACACATATAACAAATTTCCCTAAATCTATTACGCAACCAGTTCCAGGTAACAGGTTCTCTTTTATATTACACTGTTCATACAGCTTATGGTTGCATTCTTATTCAATCCAGATTAGGAACAGATTCAGGCTATCAACTGGTTGGTTAAGGTTAAGACTCCCTAATTATTAAAGTAATACGATGCACGTTACAGTTTGTGTGCGTTCGCTGTTCCAAGAGCTGAATTTCAGGCTCGATCCACTTATAAGAGGCTGCATTCAATATATGTCGCCTCCTGCTCCCTCTCTGCTCACCTACCCCATCCCTTTTTGCTGTGCGCACAATGGGACGGCCCACCTCAGGCAGATCTATCCTCTTTAATTGCTCCCCCTAGCCCTGACCTCTGCTCCTGATCTCCTCCTGATATACAGCGTCTCTATTAAGCTGGGAAGTAGGTAAATATTCTTCTAATGACCCCTCGTTCCTAACAACGCAGCTGAAAGTAAGAGAGGGGGGGAGAAAAAAAATCAATTGCCATCTTTTTCTTCTGTCCTTCGCTGACTCTATTAGTTTCCCTTTTTATCTGATGTGGAGATCCAAAAACACGGAGAGAGAGAGGGGAAAAGGGAAAAGGAGAAGAGCAGCGGTGGGCTTAGTGATCATTTTATGAAGAGCTATGCATCATGGGCCTGTCCCTATGACGGAAGTATAAGTGAGCTTGTGTGATTAAAGTACAACTACAATGTTTTGAGGAGAGCGCAGAAAGAGAGGGTATCATCGCTGCCGTAACACAACTTTATATCCCCAAAATGCAAATTTTTGGAAGGATTATCTTTTAATTTAACAAGGTTTTACTCCACATTGTTCTGAGTCATTTCTATTGGTCCATTCTTCATGAAGTGTTCAATGGTAGCTGATGTTTGAGTGATTTAAAAATTTTTGATCTGACAGTGGTGGTAGAAAAAAGAAAGGAAGTCTCTTTGCTGTAGCCTAAGCCAGAGCAAAAGAAGATCTGTAGACACATTAAAGATAACAGCAAGCATTGTGAGACTCAGTTAGGTTGGTCTACAGTAAAACTAAAGACAGTGTCTCTGTTAGAAAAGTCAAGCTCTGTTAAAACTGCCTCGGAGAACTGTTAGAGAAGTATGGCTAATGCTGGGTTTAGGCCATCCCTCCCTGACATCATCACGGACAAATAAGGGAGTGTAAGCGTGTGTGAGTGAGTAAGGGTGGTGGGGGGGGTTAGTGGTGTTGGTAGTGGTGCACTGGCTTGTCGATCGATGCAGTGATTGGCAGTTAATGGCTTTTCCTGTTCTGCCTTCGTAACCTCGGTCTGATGGCTGTTGCCTCTGATCAGAGATGGCAGTTGGCGTTTGATTTTCGTACATAAAGCCCTGACTTTGCGGAGATGGCTTCATCATGTTTAATGATTTAAAAGTTAAGTTGAATACTGGGAATTCTCCACCGCATGCAGGCCAAGGAGGAGTTCAAGCTTCGAAAGCACTTGACTCCCGTCCAAGAGCACAGACAGTGCTCTCCTCAATAGAAACCGCAACTTTATCAACTAAGCGTGAAGTTGAAGGACTTATCAGGTGACTTTCAAATGACCTGCAACAAGTTTCCACATGTACCACTGAAATGAACACATCAGTACACTGCGTTTCCCTCACCTCCAAATTATTATCAAATGACCAGCAGTACGTGCGTACGATGAAAGACAAGCCTTTTCAGTTTCAGTCTGTTCTTAGGGGTTGTTAGCAGAATGTCCACCACGATGGGCTTAAGTGAAAATGACCCCAGGAGAAAGAAATGCTTCAAAATGGAGGAAAATGGACTGATAAGCCGCAACTGGACTCGGGGCTGTCTGAAAAGAGCTCCGCAAAAGAAAACTGGGAGTATCGATGGTACAGTCTGACTTTCCGGGCCGCTTTGGATCATGTCGAAGGGCATTTTCAATAATTCAGTTTGCTCTCCTATAATCCTCATAGCCTTGTGCTTCCATTTGACAGTCTATAAACTTCAGTCATTTTTACACCAAATGTTCAAAGATTCCACTGGCAGTGAAATAAAATGCAAGAGTCCAAATCAGAAAAATGCCAAATAGAAATAGCAGAACATGGGGCTGTATTTTCATTCATAGGGCAGGTGGGCCACGCAGCCATCGCACTACGAGCTGGGTAACAAGAGAAGGGGGATCTACGTCTCAAGTGTGGGACGCTGATGAACCCAAAGCTGGCCTCATAACTCATCAGTCAGACGGCGCTATGAAAGCACGAGCCAATACGCTGGAGATCCGCTCAGACAGAACAAAAGCCTGATCCTATATATATATATGTATGTATGTGTGTGTGTGTGTGTGTGTGTGTGTGTGTGTGTGCGCAGAGATCTGGACCCAGTGGGACCCGCCACTGCAGCATTAATATACACACACCACTTCCCCCCCTGCAACATCAACAAATATTTAATAAAGCCTGCTTCATATAACTCATTAATAAGGCGCTCCCTCTCCTCTTTCAGTGCTTAATTTAATATAACGATAATTTGAATAATCATTTGCATACCAGATCTCGCAATCTACTCGAGTGGCAAAAAATATGTCTCCTAGAGACTTCATTTATACAGTAGCGCAGACAGGCCTTCTGGTTCAAATTAGCAGAACAAGACCACTCCAACCTAACAAGTATAAATTAAGGAAATTCCTGAGCAGTGACAGAGATAGCAGCGCTCACATGAATGATCCAAGGCTGTGGAAGTCAGTTTTAGGGCCTGGTGTTGACCAAATGTGGTGACGCTGCTATGGTGATGAGAGGGATGAGACAACCGTGTGGTGGATGGTGTAAGGCGAGGGAGGAGGAGTATGTTGAAGACTTCCTCCACTCTCACTCTCTCTCTCTCGCCGAGCGCTCGAGTCCATAAATCACACGCCGCCATTTGAAAAATGCTTCATAAAACACCAGTGTGTTAAAGCGCTTAAAAAACAGAACAAAAGATCTTTTCCTCTTATTTCAGCAGCTGTGACTAGTAAAAAAAAAAGGAAAGAAAATGAAAGCACCTCAGAGATGTCGACCTCAGAGTTCACCGCATCAGCGGGAGAGGGGATGAGCCTGCTATGACACGGTGCTGTGGTGTGAGGGTATAAAAGTGTGTCTGTGAGAGCCATAAAGTTGCACCAAATGTTTGCCCTTGAAAAACTTGCCCCTCAACCTCACTTTTACTCTCTCACCATCGTAATAAATGCAGAGTAGAACACAAGTGGAACACAACAAAGAGAGAAAGACAAAGAGAAGGGGAGGGGGATACTGATGTGAAGTGGTAGAGTTGAAATTAACAGTATCAGTACAACATGCTGTATATATAAAATTTTTATATACAAATTTTTGTGAGTTTTTAAAAAGAATAACCTCTGATATTTGATGGAAACATTTATTTATTTCTAACAAACTTATTTAATAAATGTGTATGTAAAGCCTACTTCCAACAACATATATGATTGAAAATTCTTCATAACTGTTTTTGTACTTTTTTGAGTATAGCTTGGCTTCCATCAAAGTATTTTATGCATATTTTAGCATAAAAAAAAACTTAATGGAAACAGCGAATAGAACAGCGACATTCCTAGTTTGTTTGCTCGCTTAAGGTGGGTCCATTATTTGCCAAAAAAAAGATGTGATAAATTATAATGCAAAACAACACAAATGCCAATTAAAAAAATAATACAACTGATCAGGTGTTTCTCTTTATGCCCCTTCGTAGGAATGAAACATGACAGAAGACAGCAGGTACCACTGAACTGACGACGAAATTAAAGTACGCCTTTATCTTATCAAGTAAAAATAATACATTATGGTGATGCTGGAAGTAAAAGAATATAAAGGTGCCACCAAAATTTCCTAAACGGTTACATTAGCCAGGCTGTTCAGTCTCCATGCTCTCAAATACAGTCATACAGTTAAACTAAACAGCAACCGAGAAGCTGCTCAGCAAGTATTTCTCTGCAAACTCCCTCCATATTTCTCAGAAATGTTTTTACCAGCGTGAAGCAGAGTTTTACTGTCCTCTAAAGCTGATACATTTCACAGCTAATATCTTCTAATTGTTAAATTAATTAATTTATTTAATTTTTCATGGAAAGCATGCACTTTCATATCTCTAATGCTTCTAAAATATTCAAGTACACTGGCTTTAAAGTCAGGCTCTTAGTTTAGTGTACAGACTACAATGTACTTTTACTATTAGCGCTTGAGTCCTTAAGAATGCAGATACTTTTTATTACTTTTAAGCACTGTTTGCTTCAGAAACAGTATTTTGCTAGAGCACTTTACACTAGTAAGTGAGGAGTAAACGTAGAGATAACACTTTGAAACTAAAAGAAACAGTGGTGCACACTAATTGAAACCTTTTGTTTGCCTGTGCCTCCTGACTTAGAGCAAGCTCCTTTGATTACTGTGAGCAGTGTGACCCACCCATGCCCTCACACCTCCACCCTTTAAATCAATAACTCATCATTTTCATAACAGGAACTCGCACGGGTGCTTTCTATCCCCTTTACTCTCTTATTTTTTAGCCCTTTTCTCAGTTTTATCCCCCTTTAATGTAAGAATAAAAAAGCATGATGAGAAAACAAGGTGCGAAATGATTTTTTCCAGAGGGGCCCCAATAAAAACCATATGACACCCCAGGCTGAACTGCTTAATTACAAAGGGATGAAAATCTGCACTCTACATCTGGTGAGAACATTGCCCCCATAACGCTGATAGATTTACAGCTCCCAGTCCTAACCCTGGACTCCGGTGCACGGCAATTAGGCCGTACATAAGACGCTTCAGTGGGCGTCCATCTCAGCGGGGGAGGCTGGCCTTAACTTTTTCAACTCTGCGCTTGCTGAGGAACCGAGGCCCAAAGAAGCCCCCTGCTATCAGACCAAGCCTCAGCCAGAACAGAGCTACATCTGCCAGGATGACTCCAATACCACTGGGGCAAGTGGTCAAGACTGAGCTTGCGGACACGACTTGTTCTTCACCTCGTCTTTAGGCTCCCAGTTCACTACTGTTCGGGTTTTTTATGAACGCAGAGGGGTAGGAGAAGATCTCGCTGCCTTTAGTGTCTTTTAAAGGTGTGCGGTATGAATGGTGAGCCCATTCAAGCCCTGAAACCAATGCTGCTTTGAATGGGCTCATAAATGAGGCACTGGGTGGGGAGCGAGTGAGACAGTGGGGTCCACAGCCTCATTTTCTGGCCTGGATTTATCTGTCCCGGGACACTCTTCAGCTGCCCAAACCCAAACAGCGCACACTTTCCGCTCCTCTTCCCTCCACTGAGCGCCATGAGCAGAACAGCGCTGGGGCCCCGGCCACTCACAGGCCGTTAATCTGACCACTAAGCCACTGGTGTATTGATGCTGGGCGAGCCAGTACTTTCCCGCTCTCTTTCTCTATCTCTCTCTCTCTCTGCGCTGGCGACCCCCTACCTCTTCAAAGGGTCATTTACCAACTGGCCACTCCATCTCCATGGTGACCTGCCCTTACCATTAGGGCAGAGGCTGGGGCTGAAGTACTGCAAGCCAGGCAAGTCCCTGGGCTGATTTGCCTTGAAATTTGACTGACAAATACATGCAAACTTAACACTAAATCATTGAGCAGAGCTGATTAAACATGGGCCTTATCAGGGCTTTTTGAACACAGGACAAGCATGCAATCTTGCAGTTAAGCCAGGCAAAAGGAGGAGGGGGGATTCATGGGGAGGAGGGCACAGATAGCAATATGGCTGATATGGCAGTAATATCATCTTTACAAGATTGAGGCTGGCCCGGCTCAGATAACACCCTGATTAGGGCCAAAAAAGAAAAGTGCCCCCGGTCACTCGGGGCACGGGGAGGCATAATTCCACACTCGTCTCGTTAAAAAAGACAAGCGTCTAGCCAGCCTGACAAGCCTTTGAGAGAAGGACTTTGTTTGTTTGCTCTGTTTTTTATGGCCAGTTCCTCTGTTTATCCTTTATAAGGTGTTTTATGAAACACAGATCTACCGGCGAGTGAATAAATTATCTGACACGTAAACAACTAAACTCTCTACCCTGTAGACAGCCGCAACGAGAAAAGAGGAATCAGACAAAGAGCGAGAGGGAGGGATAGAAGGAGGGAGAGAGAGAGAGAGAGAGAGAAAGAGAGAAAGAGAGAGAGAGAGAGAATAAGAGAGTGGTAGGGTAAAAAAGAGAAGGGAAGACAGAAAGATAACGACAGACAGAAAGAACAAGAGGAAGGTTAGAGAAGAAAAAGCAAGAAAGCAAGAGACAATGGCAAAGAGAGACAGAAAGACTGAGAGAAGAAAGACGAAGAGAGAGAAACAGACTGAGAGAGAGAGAGAGAGAGAGAGAGTAATAGAGACAGAGAATAGGCAGAGGGAGGATTTGGCGGGGGAGAATGTTTAGTTTTCCAAGCTGGTTGGATTAAAGATATTTAACCTTAAGCAGAGCAGAGCGCTGGACCACCCACCGGCCTGCGAGCCACGCTGCTCCGTTTGCAGTGTGACGGGTATTTGCCTTGTTTATTAATTTTTGAGGAGGCAGAGAGTGGATGAGGGGGAACGGACGAGGGGCGGAGAAGCGAGGGAAAGAGAGAGGAAAGAGTGAGGCACGTCCAGTCAGTGGAAAGAGAGGCAGAGAAAAAGAAAGACAGCACCCCGGCTGGACAGATAAAAGAAGAAGAGCTCGATATCATACTTGCAGTAGAACAGAGGGTGAGGGTTTCTGTATGAACCACTGGTTGCACAGGAATAAAATGTATATATAATGTAAACACAAACAGAGTAAACTCAAAGACAAACCTACACTGATGTAAGATCGTTCAGGTGTGTGGAAATGATGTACAGATTCGAATTAAGTGAATTCAGTACATTGATTTTTTAGTGGAGGCGAAAGACAACAATCCAAAAAAATCCAGCCTATCACTGATACACACCTCAGATGGTCTCTCAATCATTTTTTGTGGAGACAACATGTCCATGCTCAGAAACAGGCATCTGAGTGCAGCCAATCAGAGTAAAGTGGGCAAGGAGCAGGAGGGGCTTATGTTATGTACACACCTATGCTCAAATGACTGGACTTATTATTATAAATTTTAAGAGTTTTGATTTTTGGGATTTTATTTTGTTAGATGATGGTGGGATAAGCATAAAAAAAATCTATTTAAAAACTTTTATTTATCTTTAACTTTTATTTAATTGATTAGAGCTCTGTAGATTCTTTTTAATACATAAACTGCCCTGAATCCTGATCTCAGAATTGAAAATTGCCTTGAATATGAATACATGTGCCTTGTTACACTCATATAAGCTGCATGCACATGGTGCAAATATTAAAATATTAATATTAACATACAGTCATATGCAAAAAGTTGAACACCTCCAGTCAATTGACATATTTTGTTGATTTTCTAAGCAAAAATATACGTGTTACAAGTTTACACACCCTCTGCAGAGAACTTTTCTGCAAATATTAGTGCATAGTACTCTATTTTTTTGCTGAGTTAAACATATTGGAAAAAAATATGCCATCTGACTTTTACATAGGACTGTATGAACGCAAGGCACATGTTCAAGGACTCCTTAAATTTTTTCTCTATTGAAAAATGGATCGAAACACCACCGCATCATATTGAACTGAATTTTGCGTATTGTGACACCCACGTTTAATTTGTCCTGTAGTTCAACCAATGCTAGCCACCCACACACACACACACACACACACACACACACACACACACACCAGTTAGTCCAATCCTCTTCCAGCTTGTGCTGATCAGGCAGCACATAATAGGATCAACAGCTTCCATCACCCGATGCAGGAGCATGCTCAGTAGCTCTTGTCCAGTTGCCCAAAAAAAATTAATGGCTGTTAACACAATATCTTCTCTTCTAACTTTCGCAATCCTAGCAAACAGATGGAAAAAAAGATTGGGGCCGACAATGTTTGCAAGGTTGGCTGCTGGTCTACACACATACGGAGGGGCAGATGCATTGCTAACCAGCAGCAGGGCTTCTGCAGCTGGGCCACGGGTCAGCGGCTGGCCTTTCCGAGGTGGGAGCTGCAGGAGTTGTGAAATTCCAGCAGACTGCCAGAGACACGCAGCCCTGAGTCCGCCCACTCACATACTGACCAACAGTGCGCCTGCCCACGCTCCCCAACGCTAGACCGACAGACATCCTAGCCAACCCCTTAGCCCCTGTCTAGGGGAAAGCCCTCCACTCCCTCCCTCTCCAACTAAGCTGCTCTCTGTTTGGTTTCAGTAAGGCAGAGTTCAGTGGCCTCCAGGCAGGCAGGGCCAGATTAGGTTCAGATAGGGGCAGCAGTTCACACCGGCGCTGACAGTGAAGGGCCAGCCGTGAACCCAAACACAGCCTCACTAGCCTACCTGCTGTATATACACAGAATGTCAGAGAGAAAGAAAAAATGTTCTGTCAACTACATAAATACACTACCCATCAAAGGTTTGGCAACACCTACACTGTTAAAAAAAGGATTTTTACTGTCAAAAAAAAAAGTACTGTAAAATTTAAGGGCCAATCCGTTTCTTTTTTTTTTAAGGCTAAATGCATGTAAATAAAGCATACTTATACTGTATTTTAACACTGCTGTTGATTTACAGAAATAGAATGTAAATTCATAAAAACAAATTATCACCTTTATTTCACAGACATATAGTTGTCACTATTATTATTATGGTAAAATACTTTCACCATGTCAAAATAACTAGCTGAACTAGTGAAACTGCTGAATTACAGAAACAGGCCGTGAAATTAGGAGACTGCAATTTTACAGATTTTTACCATCGTTGAGAAAGGATAGTTTTACTGTTAATTGATGGATTTTGTCTGGCCTGCTGCTGGACATTTGACCTTTTTTTCTTTCTATTTTTTTTTTTACAGATTTGTTCTTTATAGTATAGCTCTTTAAAACTGGTTTAGTAAAAATATGAATATTTTCTTCATTTTAGTTTTTTTAGTCCTTGCAAAAGGCGTAAACCTAAAAGACTGACTGATGAAGACTGAAAAATGACTGATTTTCATAATATAATATAATACCCTACGCGTTATCCCCTTGCTGTGATGTTAGCAGTCATCAGCACTCAAACCTTTCAGGTGTTAAAACAACCTTTAGGCCAAAAGATGTGCTCCAGTGTGTGCTTCTAACAATAGTTTGGAAAAGAAAACTGTCAAGTAATTATTTAGGGAAAAAACTGCTCTTTATACCAAGAAAACCATGAAGCTCATCAAAAAATAAAATAAAACTGCAACTCTATGTTAGTAAAACCTTTGCAGAAAGTTTTTACTTATTTGAAAAGTAGCACTGAGAAAATTCAAGTAACAAGGCAAGGTTTCCTCAAACTTCTGATGGGCAGCATGGCTCAATACTGCATGGGCAGCATTCCTCAATACTGCAACTACATACCTTACAGTTCAATAATTCATAGTAGTTACTGGATAAAAACCCTGTAAGATTAATAACTGAATAAAGAGGAGGAGAATCTGTTAACATGTTCTGAGGAGAAAAACCTGTTGGCAGATTTCTTTGCCTATGAAGTGGGTGGACTGTGCTGTCTTTAATAGTGGGCGTTTGAGCAGGATGTCTGAGTGGCGGCGGTGCAGATACGGCGCGAGCGCTTTATTAGCGCGGTACTACCAGTAAATCAGAGCTGTGCTCTTCCTGGAAGAGCGGCAACCTTTTTTCCCCACTGAGCACTATTACTGAACAATCACAGGCTAGCCATGATAATTAGCAGAGTATCTCCGTCTAAACGTCTCTCTCCCTCTCTCTATCACTCTCAGACCTGCTGCCTCCCCTCCTTCTTCGCTCCCACCCCATCCCTCTCTCAGTCTCCACTGCTGACTGATGTCTGGAGGGTTCGCTCGTACAGTTTGGGTGTGGCTTTATCTCTCTGCCTTTTTTTTTGAGGTTGAATTTCTTTCCCCACAGATGAAAGACACAGCTACGGCCCCCATACCAACAGCAGTAAAACGCTCCCTCATGACTTTAATTCCAAATTGCTCTGCACTTTTTATTCGATAATAAAACAAAAACAATCTTGCTGGAGCCGGCACGACCGCAGTCTATTTGTTTTGATGAGTCGAGTTCCCCCGGCCTGGCGAGGATAAATCATAATGCTAATCATAATCATTAATGGCGGAGGTCAGTCCGGCCGACTGGGTGTGTTGTGGGGGGGGTGGCTACACAGTGGAGGGGAGGGGAGGACAGGGCCGTAATTGAGGAGCATGTTAATGCGCTTCATTGTGGCGGCCATGCCTAATCCCTTCCCTCACATTACTGTCTGTTTTGTTTTACTGTGTTTCTCCTCTGTTCTCTGCCGAGCGCGGACATTTTCCCTCCACGCTGCTGAGCTGCTCCAGTTGGATTGCACTGGAGGGGAAAATAAGGAGAAGGGAGCACGTCCAGACAAAAAACAAAAAAAACGCAACACTCCGAGTTGGACTGGTAGGCCGGACTTGGACTGCGGTCAGCACAACGTTAGCATAACTGAGACGCATCAACATGTGATCCAGAGTCCTGTTCGCACGGACTAGGGCCAGTGGTGGCTAAATGTGTGAGTACATGTGTGTGTGCATGAGCTTGCGTAGTTCCTTTTGTGTTTAACAGAGCCTGACCAGGACGAGGGGAATTTGTGTGTTGGGGGAAGGTGGGGGGTGGGGTGGGGGGCTGGTGTATGAGGGGTTTCTTGGGTAAAGATTCCCCATGTGATAGTGACGGCACTTTCTTCCTCTCTTTCCACGGCCAAGCGGCATCTGGAGTGGATTTTGTGCGAGCAGACACCGAGGAACATGATTACATTCAGTTAACTGCGGCCTAAACTGATTATGCATGTGCCAAGCTAATGGACTACATTTGCAAGAGGAAAAATAACATCCAATCAATCTCAATTACTGCAGATCGCAGTGGCCCCCGAGACGAGGAAGGTAGCCAGTTAACCCCCTTGCTTCTCCTGCTCCCCTGAAAGGTCTGCCTGGAAGCTCAGGCCTGGCCCTGCCTCTCCCCACGCCGTCTGGAGTCAAAGAGCCTCGGTCCGGCTTCGTGCCAGAGAACTTTCACACCTGAGAGACACACTGGTGTGGAATGTAAGGCGTTATGTCTTTGTACTTGATGAGTATTTTTAAATAGCACCACTTCTACTTGAGTATGATGAAGCAGTCAGTAGTTTAGTCTACTTTTCCTCCAAGCATTTATACTTAATACACTAATAAACCGATATATTTCATTGCACATCAACAGTGAAGATTGGGAAACTGATACTAGTCAACTTTGTGCCATCCCTGCAGTAGGCCAAGAGAAAAAGCCTCTTGCCGGAAGACAATTTTACTATATGTTTTTCATCAGAAATTCGCTGAAAACGCTCAGTCAGTCATGAATCAATTAACCAAGAACTGTAGGTTTCATCATGTGTAGGGATGAACTGCAGTGGATGTCAAAGCAAAGCAAAACATGGTATACTCATGTTCTGTTGTTACTGGACAGATGTACATGTGATTTAGAGATCGCTGATATTCATGAGCTTCCATTTGCTAAGATCTCAAATTATGTTTAACATAGTTTGGGCTGTCTAAGTCATATAGCAGCATTAGCTATCTTAAACAAAACATTATTTACAAAAAGTCTGGGAATCTAGAGACACAAGAAGAGCAAACATAACTTTGGTTATCATAATTCTAAAGATAAAAAAGAAGGCAGGCTATCCTTTCCACTTTTTTCAATCTATAAAGCTCAGCTGGGCTCTGGAAAGGGTAAAAATTACAGCAAAAAAAAGTAAAGACTAAACTTTAGGATGACCTGTATGTAGTTGCGTGGCCCATCTGCAAGTGCTTAGGGGTGACCATCATGACATCATCCTTGCCACTACAAAGCAGCTGACAAGTGGGAACTTGCAGGGAGCAAGAAAAGGTGAAAGTTCATCCGTGAGGAGAGAGGCTGACTTCAGAGGTGTATCTGAAACTCAAGCGACTTGATCTCATCCCTGGACCAGGCTCTGCGGTGGTCCTTGTGGTTAGGACAACTCGCCGGAGCTTTCCATGGGCTTTCGGAACATTCCAATATGCAGAGTGGTGGGGGGAGGCGTATTTTTAGAAAGTCCTAATATGGGCCGCATACCACAGACTCTCAAATTATCCCATCCAGCTTAGCCCTCAGTTTAAACCTTCCTTTTTAATTCCAGTAATTACAGGCTCCAATTTATACGGAGCCGTGCACACAAAGGGCCTGTTTAATGCAAACCAGTTTGATTTGGGCGAAGTGTCCCAAGGATCTCCCACATCTTACGGCCCTGTTTATGCTGACTTGATGATTTATTTTCTCCCCAAAGCGAGGTCCAAAAATGTTGCATTTTTTGCATCAGATTTCGCTTCGTGAGGCATAAAGACTTTCTCTTTCCTTCTCGCAGGCTGAGCTGAGCCCAGCTGGCAGGCCACCGTCAGGCCTGGCCTGTCAGCCCCTCGACCAGAGCCATAAATCCAAAGCGACATCATGCCTGTGACACTACTGAGAGAGAAGCCATCGCTACTGTGCGGCCTCAGCACCACCATGTACTTATCATCTACTAATCACATTTGTAGGTCATGAAACGTGGTAATGACTCTTGTCAAGTTGTGAACGTCGTCGTTTGCTGGTGGGCTGGAGGAGCTGATGGAAGCCAGCCATTCACAGGGTTTGCCGTGCTAAGGTCAGCCATGGCCGTCTTCTTCGCTCTTCAGATTCGTGGGGCTTTGAGGCCTGAGGAACCATTTTAAGCAGCTTAGAGCTTAAATACGAGCATGCTCCAATGTGTCGAACATCTCTAAGCCTCCACAGAACGTCAGGCATTTAAAGTGAGACAGGCTCATCTCGGTTGCTTCCGCACTACTCACAGGGAGATGAATGGAGAGAGGGGGGGAGAGAGACAGAGAGGGAGAGAATGCGGCCATGCCTCGAAAATAATCTGGAAATATAGCGGCAGGACCCCTTGAGCGTCTTTTAAAGATTAAATACCAATTCCGAACATACCAACTGAATCGGAATGGTAATTTACATGGCCAGGTGCTGAAGGTAAGCTTAACCTGGTTCTCGAGGTCTTAAATCCTGCCTGGAGCTAGATGAAGCCCTGTCTCTCTTCCCCCACAGGCCAGTCATGTGGCTTGTGCTACATATTTGAGTTGTTGTGGTATTTGTAAATATCCTGACTGCATGTCCAGGCTTGAACGGGGGGGGGAGACAGTTAGGGAGCTTCACCTGCAGGCCCTGAGGAGGCTGCGAATAGGCCCTGCCCTTGACCGGCAATGCGTCCACTTTCACGGCACTGCCGCTGACCATTACCTCCCCCCCGGGCCAGGATTACGGTCGACATGGGAGCCCCATCTCACACCTTCCCCTTTAATGGAGTGTTGAGAAACGATTTCTCTCCGTTAGCACACTGAACACTCCTGGGGTGTAAAGAGCTCGTAGACAGGAAGCTTGCAATAAAGCCATCAGCGGACTGGAAGGAACCCATTCATAAAAACGCAGAGGCCCACAGTTCTTTGACGAAGCGCTGGATGTTATTCTAAATTGTTCTGTTTTACCGCAGCTTTCTAATGTGATTAAAGCGCACCGTAAAAGACTGCCCGTTTTTCAGCCCATCCTTTACGAAGCCCTTTGCCAAAAGTAGTTCTGGCGCAGGGACGAGAAGGAACAAGAGCTATGCTCTTGTAAACGTTCCTTGAATAAAACCCAATAATATATATTGTTTGTTTTCATCCATTAACTTTCCAAGAGCATAACACTTGAAAATGGAGTGGAGTCTTTGTGTAAATAAAGGCAGAGTAAGCAGGGAGAGGGGGCAGAGTGCACAGTGCTCTGTTCGGGGGAGGGATTGTCTGAGAATGCGTGTGTGTAAATATATGAGTCTGTACGTGAATGTGTGCGAAGTACGGGAGCCAGTAAGAGTGTGTTTATGTGTGGGAGAAAGAGTAGAGGAAGAGCGAGAGGAAGAGATGGTGGGAGATATTTAGAGAGAAAGAGAGAGAGAATGAAGGAGAGGAGTCCCCGTGTGCTGCCATGCCAGTTTGGGTTAACCATGGCGTGAGCCTGGGCTGTAGACACACAGGATAGGTGCCTAAGTGGATTCAGGCCTGTTAGATTTATAGCCATTTGTTCAGAGAGTGTTCATCCATTGGCTATTATGGAATGATTAGAGGAGAAGGTGAAGCTCCAAGTCCGGCGAAAATCAATACGGCTGTCGAGAACGATTCTGCCTTTACCGCTCTAAGGAGTATTAGGACCAAACCTCTCTCTCTCTCTCTCCTCTCTCTCACTTCACACTTCTTCATCCTCTCTTCCAGCAATTTCACCCTCCACCCTCCTTCCCACCTTGCTGACCTGCCATGTCCCGCTTGCTTCTAACTGCTCCTGCCTCTTCTTTCGCCACTGTCTCAACATTAGGCTTCCTAACACAGCCCAGGCTCATCACTCATAGCCCGGGAGTTCAGCTAGGAGTAGATCCACTAGGACTGAATATTGCCAAGTAGCACATGATACGACACAATCTGCACATCATGATATATTTTATATTGTTGCTGTTGTATTAAAACCTTGTATCTCCAACATTGTTTCTTAACGTCAATGTATTTTGATGTAATGATAATATCTTCTAAGTTATGTTAGACCATTTTTTGGTCCATTTGTCATGTAATTTCAAACATATAAGGGTTTTCCCTGCCAAAAAAGGAGTTATACATTACAGTTTTTTTGCATAAGCAACAATAAATTATGAATAATCACAAAGGTAAATGCTCCTATCTCTGCTAGTTGTATCTTTGAAATCACAAATGTGTAGCAAACGGCAAGCTGGATTTAGAAGTTATAGAAGAGGGCGCACAAGATTTACTGGGCTTTTCATAGTTACTGCCATATATCGGCATTGGTTTATTGATTTAACTATTAAAATGGGTAGGAATATGCAGATAAATAAATAAATATCAACACATGGGGAATATAAAATGGAAACAAAAATGATAAAACACAAGTATCATAAAAACGTTATTTGTTGTCAGGAGATTAAAAGTTTGACAACAGACGATGTCACAGCCATCTGCTGGCTCGGAGATAAAGGCCTTATCCACACATGTCCGGATAATTATAAAAACATATTTCTTCTCTCCATTTTCGACAAAATCTTCAATCTTCAACACAAAACTGACTCAAAACACTTGCAAGAGTATGCCAGCCCAATAGGGGAGATAATACCTCCTTCAACATGACATCATGCACACTGTGCAAAATACAGAGTTTGCGCTGCAAAGGTTCAGCAGAGATTTTTTAACAACTTGATGGTGTTACAAATACAATACACTTTGACTTGTAAGCCATCAGACCTCTGCAATTCAATATTTCCCACAGATTAAACATCCGATTTTTGCTTGAAATGAAAAGCTTTAAAAGCAAAAACATACCGCTTGCAATGGGCTTATGGTGTGATGGCTGTGCCACTTTGCACACAGTTTTGATCAGGCAGTGTAGCTGTGTTTTTCTAGTTTTTCACCCAATTTGAATTATGGTGGTGGGATTTTTTTCAGATTTGACCTTCTGATGCCTCATTTGAATTATAATGCATAAACTGCTTAGCACACATAAACAACCTAGTCGTCATATTTCAGACAGAGTTCTGCACGATCAATAAATGCACAGTTAGCAGTGTAATGTACAAGGAGAAAAAAATGTTTAAAGAAAATTTGTATACGTGTGAACAGGGCCTAATAGTTCCTAAGTGATGGGGTAGACCTAACTAGTGGGTGGGTATTAGTACAGCTCTAAGGTCCACGGTTGAGTGGAGGATGGAGCAACTCTGCTAAAGACAATGGAGGGTGGCATAATGTAGTTATATCCTACATTGACTGCATTCGTCCCAGGATGATCGCTCACCTTGTAAAGTTTGAGGCTGGCCTCGTGACGCGAGTTGACGGTGTGCATGCGCAGCTTCTCCAGGCTATTGGTGTAGTAGTCACAGGCATTGCACTTGAGGTGCACCGGGTTGCCGATGGCCACGCACTTGAGGCGCCACTCGTTGCCCTTCCCACCCTCCTTGATGTGGGCCACCAGCTGGTACTTCTGCACATGCTTATCGGTCTTGCAGTGCAGCTGGAAGTTGGCCTTCAGCTGTGTGGTGTAGCAGCACAGCTTGCACTGATGTGAGTCGCCCACAACTGCCTTCCACTCGTCCTCAGGCAGTGAGCGCTCGGCCCCCATGTGCAGGCCCAGCACATCCAAGTTGTCAGTGGTGAAGCGGTTGCACACAGCACACTGGAAGAGCTTGAGTGAAGGGTCACTGGTCTGCGACAGGCTCTCACCTAGGGTCATCAGCTCCTCGGACACCAGCTGCCCTCCACCCAGACGCACATCCATTGGGATGTCCCCACCTACTGAAGGGCAGAGGACACACATAGCGCATTTGTTTTTTTTTCACACAAGACATAAGATCATATACATCATCTTCACTTTCAACACAGACTTTTGTGACACATGCAAACAACGTCAAAAACGGGCTTGGTTCAAATTCGGAGCTTCCTTGTTTGCAATACTATGCCTGGAAGGAATAAGGAATGTCCTGGGAAAAGGAAAAAGGTGCACGGTTCAGCTGTTCAACTGAGTCATGTTTGTCTACATCATCAAAATGGATTTGCTTGGCAGCTCCTTGGAGGATAATGTGGATGTGTATATTTACATACCTAATTTTATTAAACCTAGATCATGCTTTCCTTGTCTGAGAGAAGGCGACAGAAATAAAGTGAGAGAGAGACTGGCAACTCTGACAGGGAGTTATGGATTTACAAGTAGCCCTGTTTGGACTTCAACACTTCCACAGCTCGTCTCTAAATCAACTTCACAGGCCGTGAACTCCACAGCAAAAAGAAAGTTATTCTATAATTACAAGAGAACTAAAGGGATCCCAGGCCCATGATACCGTAAATCAACTCTAGCCTCCTTATTCATAGAACCATGATATAAAACATTCCCGTTCCCCCTTCTTTTCCTGCTCTTTTACCCTGGCATGCCAGTCAAATCAATAAGGACATCTGTTGGATGAGCCCGACTAGATGTGCAGAACAAGAGAAACTGACTAGAGATGTGGAGAAATATTCAACAACAGGGCAACAAACATGACAAAGCATCCAAAAGCGGTAAGGGAGGAAAAAAGAAAAAGGAGGAGGCAGGAGCAGGAGTTTTTGCCTTTGCTCACTGATCTTTAATCTATCACTGCCTAGACTGAGCGCACTGGCTGACCCCGTCTGGCTTTACACTAAATTAATTCCAGCAGCCTCTTTTTTATTTATTGCTGTAGAATGCAGCCTTTCTCAGACTTTTCTCCATTACCTGCGCTATTATAGCAGGGAGAGGGAGACCTCTGTGAAGCCCCCTGAAATCATTCACAGATTCACTGCTCAGAGTAAAGAACTCTCTCTTATTCGCCTCTGTTTTATCGATACCTCTCTTACCTTTCCTGGTCTTCTCCCACTCTCTAGGTAACCTGCTTCATCCACGCCAACTTATAACCCCACTACATCTCTGCATTCGTGTTCACAAACGCAGGCACTTCCTCTCTAAACATCTAATTTATACACCCTTTGGGCAATAAATCCCACATGCAATTCATATAGGAAGTTATATGGCTATAAATCTGTACAATATTTTGACTGCAGTCGTGTCAGACCGTATCAGCTCGTTGGGCCAAAGCGAGTGAGAGAGCTCTGGAAAGAGTTTCATTTTCCAATAACACGACTTTGAGCTAAACAGATCTACGAGAGCTTTTGGAAAACTGGTTTATGCAACAAAAGCTTCCAAGATCGTAATTTCATTAGATGTTTTTTCATGGGCTGGCAGAACAGTGTTCTGATAAGGAGTCTGTTGGAAAAGCTAAACAAATTCGTATGTAAGGCGTCGACTAAAGGCACCGACTCTCTCTTAGCTTAGGTTTAGAGGATAAAGGCTACAAAAAGAGAAGGGGTGCGGCTAAGTGAGACAGTAGGATCATGTCATGATTTGGCATCTCTCTTTGACCAATACAAAAAAGAGAAGAGACAGAATACAAAAGATTGAAAACTAGTTTTCGGCTCCAGTAGAAAACAGCCTATCAGGAAGCGCCTGTTTAAAAAGTTTGTCTTTTTGTCTGGGTGATAAAGTTCTACTTATGTGAATGTAAATAATACAAGTTGTTTTCAGATACAGGTTAACGCCTGTTAACGAAAATCTGCCAGATGGCAGGAAGAAACAGACGGGGGAAAAGAAAAAATTAGCCGCAGTCATCAATTGTTGTTCATATCTTTGAACTGGTGACAGTCACAGACAAGCCTGTGCAAACAGTGGGGTTATAGCTGGCATGCTAAAGCCTATGTTCTGCTTCTGCATTGCCCTCCCTGGGTCCTTTTTTTTTCCTCTTTTTGACCAAGATAAAATGTACAGCAGCAAGTTGAGGAAAAAATGAGGTGACTTGGGTTGGCGAGGGCTGTGCTAGCTGGGGAATAAAGACACAAAAAGCTGATGGACAGAGGAAGTTGGAAGACAAAAGCTGCATGAAGCACTCTGGTTCACACACATTTTTTAGCGTGCATGTATGACGGGGGTGACAAGTGGGGAATTTTCCAGACAAAATGACCCAAATAGACTGAGACATAGTGGATGCTGAAAGAAAGCAGAGGCTCATATGTTAGGAAGATGGGTCTTTTTTCCTTTTTTACTCATTTTGTGCACGTCTTTGTGTGGGATCTTAGGGCTCACAGAGAAACAGTACGCACTCCCAACACACTCCAACCCAGAACAAACACTTTTTTAGTCAATCTGGTGTATATCCCACCTTTTAACTGTTTATTCAGCCTCCACACAAACCTACACCACAGCTTCTCAAGCTCTGCAAGTTACAGGCTATCCTCGACCACTGAGTTATGGGGACATCCTGTTCTATCAGGAAAGAAACCTAGTGAAGGGTTTCCTTCTTCGCTTGCATCATATACTGCATCAATTCAGTCACATGTCATCTACACAGTGTAAAAATAGCCTTTTAAAGCAATGCACAGCAAGTCTCTCATTTTCAAGGTAGCAGGCTTTCAGAGACAAGAAGTATGCCAACTGCATAAAATAGCATAGAATTTATTTTATTTTAGGTTGAGTGGTCCTTATCATACTGTGTACCATCATGTACCACCATTCAAGTATCTTTCAGTCAAGCCTCTTTTTTCACTCTTATGCTTTTCTCTCACACAACTTCTATAGCTACTTACAGAGGAAAACATGGACACATAAAAGGCTAGTGTACTCTGTGGTAAAATCCTATTGTAAAAGTAAATTTACAGAAAGTCTTTCAACTGAACTATTTTTCCATTAAAGTACTCATTAAAGATTCTGTGAATAAATGGAGGAGAGCTGAGTTTCTCTACGAAGGTAGCCCGCAAACTGTCTCCGTCAACTCACCTAGTGCTGGAGCTAGGGCAGCTATATTTGGGTCCAGATGGAATCCTCCAAGCAGAAACTGGGCATCGGTTCCAGAAGGATCCAACTTTAGGCCTGGGGGGAGGCTCATGTTCTGGGTCAAGTAGTACTGGTAAAGCTCTGCTTCTGAGGGCGAGGGCATAGCCCCCAGACCCAGGCGGCCGTGTTGCATCTGGGTCACATTCTGCTGGAGCAGCATCATGTTGTGCATGTGTTTCTCGCTGGTCATGTGGATGCGCAGGTTGCGAGCCACATTCGTTTCATAGTCACACACCTCGCAGCGCCAAGTGGGCTTGCTCTTGGGCTTGGTGGGCGAGGGGGCACCACAGGGCCCTGCCATGTGGGTGGAGGACTGGGCCGGGTGATGGTGGTGGCTGGTGTGGTGACTGCTGGCCTGAGTGGCTGAGGGTACGGCCACCACACCACCAGGCGCGTGACCAAAAACTTGCTCGCTGGCCGTGGGGATGGAGCCTCCGTTCTGCAGCGTCTGCATGTTGTTGAGGTGCTTGTCTGACTGCATGTGAATGCTCAGGTTGCCCTTGGTAGTAGTGGAGTAGTTGCAGACCTCACAGCGGAAGGGCTTGTAGCCACAGGTGTAGCTCTCGCCACGCGCCAGGCGCGGGTGGCTCTGCCCGCTGCTGCAGTACACACAGGAGCTCCCAGAGTCTGGATGCTTCTCCTTCATGTGTGCCTCCAGGGTCTGCTGGTACTTGTAGTGCCAGTTGCACTTGGGACACTTGAGCGTCTTGCATGAGTTGCGCGAGTGCATCATGGTCATGTGGCCCCCCAGGGAACGTGACGAGCCCAAGACCGTGTCACACTTGGGGCACTCGACCCCGCTGCCTCCACTGGCCCCTACACCGTGGTTCTGGGTGCACTCGCCCACCCCAGTCATGTCGCAGGACCCTGTGTGATGGGAGTGGGAGTGAGGCGAGGGGTGTGGATGGTGGTGATGATGGTGGAGGTGGTGGTGGTGGTGCAGGAGGGTACCGTTGTCCTCGTCTCCCTCTGCCGGGCATTCATTTGGTTCAGGAGCTGTGGCACTATCACGATTGGCACTTTCGTCAGCGGCGGCATTGGAGGCGAGAGGGGAGGAGGTCCCCGCCCCGTCATCCTCGCCCCCTCTGCTGGCAGCTGCCGCCATCGCCATGGGGACAGTGGGCCCCTGGCAGTTAAAGCTCAGAGGGAGCTCCGAAGTCCTCCCTCCACCATCTGCAGCCATCCCCTCTTCTGATCCCCTGATGGAGGAAGAGGACATGGAAGCTGGGGCTTTGCTGTTCAGCGTGGGGCTGGCTGCAGAGGGACAGGCAGAAGGCTGGAGAGCGCTACTAGGCATTAATAAAGGAGATTTGGAAATGCTTTGGTTTGAGACAGCCGGTTCCCCTACTTGTCCGCCGCTGCTGCTACTACTGCCACCACAGGCCACCGTAGTGCCTTCATCCTCCACCTCGTCCTCCTCTTCTTCTAAGAGAAGGTCCTCCTCTTCCTCTGAGGCCAACTCCTCGCCGTGAAGGAGAGCCTTGCTTTCACGGGCCTCCACATCCCCATCCTCCCCTCTATGAGTCCCTTCTTTCCCCACAGGCCCCTCTGTTCTCCCTCCCTGCGCCTTGGGCAGGGTGCTGGAGTCTTTGGCAGGGCCTGGGGTTGAGGTAAGAGAGGGCGGCTTGGGACTACCAAGGCCTCCCAGGGCGAGGAGGGCTTGCTGCTGGAGACCCGAATCAGAGTCTTTGTTGAGGAGGCCCTCACCTCCTCCACTACTGCTCCCCCCCTCTAAATGAACCCCACTGAATGTGCCATAGAAGCTCTGGCCTGAGTTCATGGGCACTAGTGTGGGTGGTGGGGGAGAGCTTTTGTTTTTTGGTTCCAGGAAGCTAATGAGGGGCTCTTTGTCCTTGCCGATGCCCTGGATGATGGCCGACGCGTGCTTGTGGCCCAACAGCCGGCGCTCATCCTCACACAGGGTCATGCGATGGTCATGGACGGCGTGAGTGGCAAAGGAACGAGCATAACCAAAGGATAGCTTGCAGAGAAAACACATGAGGATGGGCTTGCCTTTACCATAAAGGGCCAGTCCATCAAATTTGGAGAAATCCACATTGTTGGGAACATCTTTGGATACACAAGACTTCTTGGCAGACCCGTCGCTGTTTAGGTAATCCTTGTTGCTTTTGTGCCGCACATCGAATACGCGGAAACTGTGCAGGACAGGACTGAGGCCTGCCGGGGATGAGGTATTGGGGAAACCTTGGTCTGAGGGGCCGAAACCACTTCCCAAAAGACGAGGCTATGTGGAACGTGTTGATGATCTGAGGGTACACTGACGAGGAGGTCCCGGAAGGTTCCCCAGGCTTAACCCCACTGGGGAGAGAATTTGAGGGGAGCAAACCAGGTGCCATGCCCCCATCACTTTGGATCAGCTGGCTGAGGCTTTCCACAATGTAGGCCGAGCCATCAGGTTGGTAAACTATCTCCCCAGCTAGGTTCTCCACGTCGCTGCTCTCTTCTTCCTCCTCCTCCTCTCCTTCTTCACTCCCACTCTCTGTAGCATCCCTCCGCCGTGTAGGCTGCTGGCGCATGAGAGTGGGCATGCCCCCTCCTACTTGAGCCATGGGCATGCCTGGGAAGGGCTGCAGACTCGGAAAACAGCTGTCAATCTCCATCTCGTCCAAGTCCTCCAAATCCTCGTCCTCCTCTCCACAGCTCAATGCCTCCTGCTCCTCTTCCTCCAAGCCCTCTCTTCTGGGGTGCCGCTGGCCGCTGGCAGAGCTGTTGTTGGGAGCCTGGGGTGGGGTCCGTGTTTGCTGCTGCTGTTTCTGCTGCTGCTGCTGCTCTCTCACGGCCTCACGAGGCGTGCTGGGATTCTGGAGCTGGGCTGGGTAGGGTACAGAGAGAGACAAGGGCTCCAGGGAAGTGGGTTGGTTGCTGGGAGTGACCTGTGCACTAGGGTGATCGTTCCAGGGCTGAGGAGGGTGCTGCTGCTGCTGGGAGGTGGTGGAGGAGCTGAGCCCATCGTCTGTCCCAGAAACCACGGGAGACTCACAGCTTTCCATGCTGATGCCTACATGAGGCGTTCATCGCATCCAGGCCTGAGGGATACCAAAAGAAAAAAAGAGAAATGGATAAGGTCAGAGAATTGCTGATAGCTAGCAAAATTTCAGCAGCATTAGAGGGACAGCACAAAAGACAAGGTTCTTTTCATGCTTTCGTTACATTGTTCCTATTCATGCTAAATCCCAGGCCTCTAATGCTAAACATTCAGTGAGAGGCACAAAGAGTCTTGATAAACTGAAAAAGCATGTATGGATAGAGAGCTGTGAGCAGGCCTGATGTATAGTACATTAGAAGAGAGACAAAAGTGCAAGATCTAATGGTAGAAAATGACAGAGTACTCATTAGGTTAGATTAGGTACTTAAACACAATACCTCAGACATGCATTAATAAGCCAGCTCAGATTGCTCTTCCTGTCATATCAGTGAGTTACCATCTTTTATCTTCACCTTCCAAACAACACTCAGAGCCTACCATGTTCCGAATTCCCGCATACATCCGTTTTTAATTAACGCGCAGTCTGAGAAACAGTAACAGAATAACTTAATGGATAAAGAAGCTCCATTGTGCCGCTAATTAGACACAGTGAAACCAGCCATCAGCACATGATCCATCTCCCACACCCAGAGAGAGCGAGCTGAAGGTTGCTGAATATATCAGCCAGACTGTTTTAGGACCTCCACATCAGAGAAAGTATTCATGCAAAAACACACAGCAAGAAAGAACGACCTTGTCAGATCCTCTCGCATGGACGGTATATGCGTGTTTCCGGTAATTATTTGTATGCCAGTCTGTATACACAACATACAGAAAGATGAAAAAAATGAAAGGTGGGTAGCGGTGGTGGTGGCAATAAATCTGAAAGTTAAAATACACCAGCTGGGCTGAAACTCCAAATGCAGCTGTGTTTAGATCTGGCATGCAATAAGCTCCACGCTCGGTCTGGTTTCAAACACTCCAGCAATCCACCACCTCTCCCATAACAAATAGGAGCGGCACTTTCAGGGGGCTAGTGCTGCCCGGAGCGCCGGAGAACCCTAGTACAGGCCACAGTTTCGAGCAGGCTGAAGAGATAAAATGATAGCGAGAGATACTGCTGAGCTAATAATTTTATTAAAGGGATGCAGGCAGCATTGATTAAAGGGGCGACCAGGCTGAAACCAATAACTCTGGCCTGCCCTTTCACCCTCCCATGCTGAATATTACATGAGCAAACTTTCCCGGCAGCGCGCTAACCGCCATGTCCTGCCTGATTAGCACATTCGCTGCCTGCACTTGATTTATTTACTTATTTACTTAGGGATGCAAATTTCAGCACTGATCAGACACTGTGTCTGCAGCCCCCCAACCCCCAAACATATTAACAGGAGAGGGTTTGGCTGGGGAGATTGATAATGTCTGACTCCCTCTTCATGAATGTCTGATGAAAATATACTCCAACCCCCACAGCCCCCCTCTTTCATCCACCACTGCCCTTCAACCCCCACTGCAAAAGTCATATACACAGGCCTTATATACTGAGTGTGATTTTTAACAAATGCAGTCTTTGTTTTTACCCCAGTAAAAGTTGCTTAGAATATTTTTATTCAGGCAATTTTACATGCATTTCCATATATTTAATTTTGCAATTAAATAAATTATGCACATTTTTTCTAATTGAATGAATACAGTGAAAATGTGATTGCTGTGGCTGCAGTAAATAACATCTGTGGCACAAAGTAAATAGCAAATAAAACTGTTTTGAATATGTCCAGGGACAAGCATTTCAGTTATCTTACAGAATAGCCTTTTTACAAAGCAACCTTTAAATATTTTAAATTTAGAAATTACGACCAGTGACAGTGGCCCTGAAAAATAGCCAAAGCACCTTTTCCAGTGGTCTTTCCTTAACATGCCTGCTGCATTCCTCTTTATCTGTTGTGCATTTTCTTCTGCACAGAGTCCAGACCATTCTAACGAGCAAAGCAGCCTAAATCTAAACACCTCCACACAGACCAGCTCCTCATCTAACATGGTCCAACCTGAAGATCTGCCACGATGTGCATTTCATTAAAAGCGCCAAGCATTTTAGATGACTTCCGGTGCAGAGCCGGACACTGATCCAAAGGGCCCAGGTCGTCTGGCTACTTGCACCGCTTACAGAAAACAGGATTGGGCTTTAAAATGGAGAAGGTCTAATTCAATAACCTGGGGTGGTTACTGATGTGCAATAGGATTGTCTGGAGTCTGCCAGTCGCAGATGGGCGGGCAGATATAATGCTGTTTGTCCGCTGGAGGTCTGCTTCCTCAGCGACACCTGTTTAAAGCAGGGGAAGCTTTAATCTCTGCCCAGCACTAACGAGGGCCCAGACAGACATGCAGACACTCTTAAGCAGGGGAAGTGCACGCATATTAGTCTCTCTGCTCGCACTGTACAGTAGCAATCGACCGAGAATCATAAACCATGAATTACAGTAATGCCTGA
This sequence comes from Colossoma macropomum, assembly GCF_904425465.1. NCBI lineage: Eukaryota > Metazoa > Chordata > Actinopteri > Characiformes > Serrasalmidae > Colossoma > Colossoma macropomum. The sequence goes on from NW_023494799.1 coordinate 37,701,801, forward strand.
GCGTGCACGTTGCCATGCCTTTGCACTATGATTAGTCACTCTGTGGATGGTACAATGCCCGAAAAAAAAGCCTGTCTTCCAGAACTGAAGAAGACAGCTTTTTTTTTCCTTCCAAGAGTAATGATAGGACAAATGCTTCAGACTGTGAAAAGATAGGTCAATGTAAAAGGCAGCCAAAACAAGTTTGAACTCATATTAAGTGATATATTAAGTGATAATCAAGCAGAAGAAAAGAACCAAATTCCTGAGCTCTGTTAGTGGGTAGGGTGATATGTTCAGGGAGGCTTCCTCTCTGATAAGAAGGAGCATAGCAACCTTGCTCTCAGGGGATCAAAACAGGCTATGTTTCAGACAATATACTGGGCCAGGAACACTTTTAGTCAAATTCAGTTAAAACCTGAAGCTGCAGACTGGTGTCTGTGGTGTCTGCGAGCTCATTCCAGTTATCAGTTTCAGTGTCTGGGCACTAAAAGTCTCTCAAGTCTCATCTTCTCAGCAGGAGCCATAAGAGACTGAAGTCCTCTGATGTAAGGTGCATGCCTCGTTTCTCTACTTGCATTAGCAGAGAAGCATTTCCTCCTCCTCTTTCTAGCCTAACAAAGCAGATAAGGCTTTCGCTTTCAAAAAAAAAAAAAAAAATTGCCCAGTATCTAATGAACGCTGTCAGAGAGTGGGGTCTGGTTGTCATTTGGGGAGGATGGAAAATGAGATAAAGTTTTTATTTATGGGATCTTTCATTAGGTGGGATTTACCGGCTGAGCAAAATGGGAATTAATGGCTGAGAAGCCATCTGATTAGAAGCATGCACATTCACCTGCCTGGGGGCCAAGCCTCCAGAGGCCCGGCACCCTCCACACTCTCATGGGGAATTAACTCGCGCTCAGCCCCAGCTGGGAACGCCCAGAGGGTAACAGCCCTGATCCCACACCCAACCCTCAGGACCTTTTTTTCTGTTCTGACGGCATGCTCCACCATCTTTTGTCCCAGCACCGCCCCCCCCAAAGCAAAAAAGGCCCCAGCACTACCTTCCAGCAATCTCTGGCAGGGCCTCCTCTCCCCGCGCCTGCCAGATCTAGCCATCACAGAGCCTGGCCACCGCAGGGTTAGGGCGCTTATTGAAAAATCAATGGCGTAAATGCTAAGCAAGTTACCGGAAGATGTGGGAAGGAAGGGCTCCTATTGATAAAGCAGGCAGGGCCTTTGATGCTGCACTGGGGACGTGTTCATTGATAGAGCGAGCATTGTACTCCTCGGGCTGCAGCACGGAGGGCTTCGACGGCTAAGCTCGGTCCAATTAATCACACATATATGTAGAGAGACGGCTTCCCCTCCTTAACCTTAAGTCCGTTCTAATACTCGACAAGGCCTCTCGCCTGCCCTAATCCTTGCTTCTTACCCGGATGCTGACGCGTCATGTTCAGGGCCTTTGCACTGAGGGTGGTGTAATGAGCATGGCTCATCCAGCTTCATACGTAAGACCTTACTATGTTCCTCAAGGGGGGGACCATCCTGGCTGTCGGCGCAGCCCTGGACCACACACTTCCGTCTGAAGCCATACTTCTCCCTGTATACCCTTAATGACCATGTCTCTTGTGTAATCTTAAATCTACTCATTTTTTTAGGAATGAGCTCAAAATAGCTTAATTGCCAAATGATTAATAATTGCTTCAGTGGCTACAAGAGAACATGGCAACACTTCTATAATTCAGCTGCGCTGTGGCAATCTAGCATTTTTACGCAGTAAAATCCATTCAATATCGAGTTCATTAATATGAGAGGTAAACAGAGTAGACTGAACTTTTCCTCCTCCTCCTCCTGAGTGTTTAATGTAGACACAGGGACGCTTCAGTGCTGCCGCCGCTTCAGGAGGAAAAAAAGTCACCTCAGGTCGATGGCACTCAGGCTGTAAACACGGCTTCCCGTAAAATCAATGATCTTCAGTTCTAGCTATCAGTCTGAGCTACAGAAATAGCAGCGGCTGTGACGAGGCCGGGGCCGGGGCAGGAGAGAGAGTGAGGGAGAAAGGGGGGGGGTCAGTGTATTGTGCCTTGGAGTACATAAGAGGAGAGATAGCACAGCTATCTGTAGCGTCCTGCTGCTACCACTGCCGTCACGTCACTAACCTTGCACTCAGCATTTTATTACTGTAAAGCTGTGCTGGACTACATTTCCCATGGTGCACCTGTCTCGGCCTCGGTTTCTTAGAGCCAGCATCACCAGATTGTCATGGTGTAAACACAGCAGGCCGCGTCTACTTTGGGACTGTTTTATAGATTTTGTTTGTTGTGGAAATGAGTTAATCCTCTGCAACTTTTCTACAACCGTAAACATCTGCAAGCTCATCTGTTACTAATTGCTTTCAGGCCAGAAAACAGACGAATTGATTCACTGGTATCAATAGCTTTGTTTCTCTTCTAGGACATGAAACAGAATCATGGCGATTTTTGCGGTGATATTATAAGACCTGTAAATGCAATCAATGTAGCAAAACAAAGGACGTGGTGGGAGCAGGGGGGGCACATTAAAATGCTTCCACAGCAGTGTAGATCACTGATGCTGCATTAGCTCCTTGCTAACAGGAGATGGAGCTTATCCAGGCAGCGAAAGTGAGCGGGAGTAGGTTCAAAGGTAGCCAAGGGGGAATTCGCACGTGGAGGCAGAGTGTCTCCTCACTTTTGGAGAGTGCGATAGAAACAGCCTCCTCAGTGTAATTAGAAGTAGTTAATTAGCTGTGGGTTAATTACTCGGTTCTGGAGAGGGAGAGCTGGCGAAGAGAGAGAGAAACAGAGAGTGAGAGAGAGAGAGAGAGAGCGAGAGAGAGAGAGCACAGGGTGGTAAGGCGCAGGAAAAGTGGCGAACGCACAGCAGGAAGCTCCCGGTCTCCTGCCAATTAGCAAGCAGCATGGGGGGCCAGCGGAGGAGCAAGGTTGGGAGTACAAATGAGGCGCGGGGCCTTGTATCAGCTCAGCTCACAGCCCGCAGAACTAATACCACACTCAACGCAGCCGCATCCGCCCATTAAAAATGCATTCTATTAGAGATTCACAGCTCACTGTTGTTTTTGCTAAGCGGTTCCATTTGCCCAAAAGCCACTCTTTTTTTTCCATGATAAAATTTTATGCACAGAAAAGAACATTTCTAAGAGGGCTCTCAGTTTTTTGTGTGTTTTTTTTTTTTTCCATTGTGCGCGTGCAACAACCCAGAGTGACCTTGGTCATGCGAATGGAGAGGAAAACAAACGTTTCTGCAAAAATTGTCAGATTAAATACGAAAAAGGAGAAGGTACAGTTTCTAGAAGCGCAAAAATAACTTCTTGTTACGCCAGCTAACACTTCCCCCTCCCCAACACACGTACTCTTAACAAACTACTGGAAAGAGGAATGCGTTATTTCCCTGCGCTGCCCCTGTTGGTTTGGCTAGACAAAGCGTTGCATTTTGTAAATGCATAAATCGGGATAGGGATAAAGGTATGGATGTATAATCAGAGATGGGTGATCATGCTCACATTGCTAAAACCCCTCCATTCGCCCCCAGGCTAACAGGCTTGTAGAGTGCACACGGCATGCGCCAGAACACAGCGGGGAGAGTGCTGGAGACTGTGTGTAATGTGTGTGCATTTGAGAAAGGGAGAGGACTTTGCATGTCTAACAGTGTCTGGATTGAGCTTCCTTATGCTTTACTGTCTTATTGTATAGCACGTATAGGTAAACACATACGTCCAACGGTATCCGAAAAGGTGAGCACTCAGAGCCGTTTGCTGGCTTTGTAAACTTGGCTGGCTGAAGTGCGGATCTGAAACAGGTGCATCTTAAACACGCAGCCTAGTAGCCTAGTGGACACCTTTACTGGAAGGTTAAGGGGAGGTGTGTGTGCGTGTGTCTGTGTGTATGTGTGCTACGCCAGTCAGGCCCAAAGGCTTTCATTTTCATTAATTATCAAATCTCCTCTATAAATAGCTCAAGGAAGCAGCCCTCTCCACTCTCCAGAGAGAGCGAGTGAGAAAGTGGGGGCGAGAGAGATAGAAGTAAAATATGCAGACTACAGGGTTTTTTTGCCAGCTGTGTGTTCATTTTTCCCTTTCTGTGTGCAATGCAAAAACAGCCAAGGTAGAACAGGTCAGAGTGGGCAAAATGGCCTCCGTTGACTTGTAAACAACAAGAAACAATGGACAATTAATGAAAGACAGAAGCACTGTTCTGTTCTGCATATCTTCATATGATCTTCCTGCCTAATGACAACAAAAATGACAAAATATCACGGTTCATCTGCAGTAAAAGTTTAGTCCTTTTAATGCAGTCCCTCCTCAACTCAATCACTTCTTACACCCCCACCAACCTCACCTCACTCACTCCTCTGACTCTCTTCCTCTCTCTCTCTCTCTCTCTCTCTCTCACTAGCCTGCAGTTAAGGCAAGTCGACCACAAACACGGTTGTTAAGATGATCAATACCATTGAAATATTAAACCTTAAGAAGCCGCATTATTGATTGCCAAGCCGATGATAAAACTGTTTATTATCATAATCGCTAGGGCTTTGTGTGGAGAGAGACTTCAGCCTCATGCATGGGGTACTAGCCTCTTTTAGCAAGTAGGGCGCTCACACTAGGAAATACAGATTGTTAGTACTAGTGATGCTTCGATACCACCTTTTTCAGACCGAGTACAAGTACATATTTTTAGTACTCGCTGATACCGAGTCAGATGCCATGAAACCTATGCTGAATTAAGTAGTTGTTAGCGTACATAAGTAAAATGTACCTCAACATTTAATTCGACAGTTCGTTAAAGTCTAGCTGATTTTAAAAGAAGTGCATTAACTAGCTATGCTATATTATTTAACGCTACCTTTGAGCGAGTAGCGCTGCAGTGGAGAGGAGTGAGTTTAGTTCCGCGTCAGAAAAGCCCTTCTGTACAGCTGTAGTTTTGCTCCTCAACTGTGTCTTTCAACAACAGTCTCTGAAGCTGAGTGACAGCAGGAATCACATCAGAGCCCGAAGCATCCGAGGAGTGGATGCTTGTGTGGAGTTTTACGTCTTGTTGGAGTCTTTTGTTTGGCTGGTTGAATCCAGACTTACACTGTGATTTTAGAAACCTTGTTCTTTGATGACTCACACTGTATGTTTGAACAGACCATCTTGTACGGACAAAGCCTACGATTTATATATTCACACTGTACAGGAACGCTCCATCCGTGCAACGTGAAACGCAGCTCTGTCTACGGACAATTTCAAATGAAGCTGTTTCATTCAAAACAACACGCTGCACGCCGAGTACTGAGAAAGAGAAACTGCTAACACTGTGCACTGAAGCTAAAAGCAGGCAGTGCTGTACAGAGTAGGACAGTACGGTCTCTCTACAGCATATTTTACAAGAAAAGCACCACATCAAGGTTTATACTTCATAATTCTGTACAGTCAGACAGAGTAAAGTCGACATAAAGGAGTTTGGTAGGAAATGTCAACCTTTTTCTATCTCCGTTTCACTGGCCTATTCCTGTATAGGGGAAGTGGTTGTCATTGTGTGTTTAAAATGGGCTAAAATCACTAAGTGTACATCTATAAGGAATATACCAAGGCGGAATGTTTAAAGTGATCGATGGCTTTGTGTAAGAATATCATTGAGTCAGTAACACTTTTCTGTGTGAGCAGCACCTCCTTCTCTGCTAGCTTGAGTAGTTTGTTCATTAGTGCTGCAGTGTACACTCGGCTTACATCACACTGTATTACCTGGTCATTGGTATCAGTGGATTTTTATGAGTACGAGCATAAGTAAATGAGCATGGTATTGGTCCAATAACCAAAACCAGTATCGGTATCGATGCATCCCTAGTTAATACCCACATTACAATGTAATAATAGAATAACTGTGGCACATGGCATAGTCCTGCTTTCTTCTCCCCTTTTACACAATATTTAGAGCGTTCAAAATATCATTTCTATTTCTGAACCTGGTGCAATGGTGGTGCAGGGTCAGGCAGGCTAAACAGGGCCTGGGATAACCTGTCTTTAATCCACAGCCTTTTTAACTGATCTGGAAAACAAATACCTCAGTTATGACCCAGGACGGCACCTGGTAAAACAGAGCCGAGAGAAAGAGAGAGCACCTGGAATTAGCTGAATTACTCGGGAAGCATGCTCTTAAAGGGACCCGTACCTCGTTTTTTTATTGTCCCCTTAGGCAAACATAACACATTGTGAGAATGTAGGTGTGGGCAAGTCATAACACAAGAAAGGACAAGTTTAACAGTGAAGTTAAGAGGGTACGTCAAAGAGTACAGAATGCACAGCCATCCCAATTAACCCTGTGGTGACAGATCTGTGGGAAAAGCCAAGACTAGGACTGTAGAGCCCAGTTCATTAACACAGTGGTTATAAACTGTGTTCTAGGGGCACCACTGTCCTGCACCTTTCACTCAGTTCAACTCAGGAAAGACTTGTTAGTTAGCTAATTAGTTGGATCAGAGCAGGGAAGACACCAAAATATGCAAGGCAAGGGTGCTCCTACCCTCAAATTCTAGACAATATAATGTCTCCAGGATTCTTAGAGTCACTTCTGTGCACTCAGCCCTTCATTCAGAGGGATGTTTTTTTTCTAGCAAATCACATCCACAAAGGGCATGTTCATAAACGAGGGGGGAATTCAAATGAGATTCATCCCGTTTGCTAAATGGCTTGAATAAATACATGAATGAATGAAGTACAACTTCGAATTCATTCTCAGTAACACAAGGCCACTTGGGCTGGAAGGGTGACTGAGGTGGCAAAGAGGCAGCGAGAGGTCTCGGGCTTGCCAGGCAGAGAAGAAAGGGCAAAGTCTGGTGTTTTGTTGAGCGTTTAAACCTGAGGAGGGAGATAAGATCCCTCTGGATGGCAGGAAATGTGAGCATGGCTAGTGACAGCTGTTTCAGCTTCAGGACTCAGCGCCAAAGAGCTGTGTGATGTAACGGATGGAGAATGAACTGGGCAGGAAAAGACCTCCTGCAAGCTCAACACACACTCCTGTAAGAGTAAACAAGGCCTACCGGTAAACGCACACACAATCATTCTTACTCCCTTACACACAAGGGATTAGAGGGTGTCCCAGTGAAACCATTCTGTGGAAATTATTTCTTTGCAACAGGAGGAAAAAAAAAAAGGAGCGAGACAGAAGCATGAAAGCCAACGGTGACCCAGCCTCTAATTCTAGAGCAGGGGATATCCTGGATAAATAATTAGTGGGTTCCTTTGAAGACCTGGTGCTGCCTCGCCATTCACTCTCCGCTACACTTTTGCTAAAGTCATTAATGACAAAGATTTGGAAAGAAAAAGCGAAAATCTTTCTGGTACACAAATACTTCTTTTATGAGCCCTGGCCTGAATTCCTCTCTGCTTAGTTGAAGCCCTTATCCTGGGAAAGAGCTGTGCAGCGCTTTAAACAATAAACCTCAAGGGAGGACTGATTTCTGCGCCCCCCGCTTCCCACCCCGACCACCTCTTTTAAAGAATTATGGAGCGTTAATAAAGTAAAGGGAATAATGTGCCCCATGTATAAAAAGAGGGAAGCAAACGTGAAGTGGTGTTGTTGTGAATGTTCAGGCATTTACAGAAAACAAAGAGCAAGGGGGGGCGGTGGAATGGGGTTCGGATAAGGCCTAAACCAAGCCCTTTTTGTGGCCCGCTTCTTTTTAAAGAATAACCCAGAAGTGGGAGTTAGCGGCACTGCCAGGGAGAATTAAAGGGATTCCTGCTGATGGCACTAACTCTTAATGCCTGGCTATTCTTGTACAACAGTGGAGTACATCTCCAATTAGGTACCCGTGCTCACACTTACTGACAGGCTATTTCTGCAGCCACGTATGCCAGCCTAACCAGGCTCCTTCTCTATGGGAACATAAACAAAAGAGGAGCCGACAGCTGTAATGACACTGGTCATATCCGCCCTTCTCCCATTTTCAGCAGCAAATTATAGAACTCCATCTAGTGTTTTCATTTCCTATTTTAACATTGTGTATTATCAAACTGGACAGGCCTGAGAAAGAAGCAGATTTTATTTATTTATTTATTTATTAAGGCAACTTTTCTGCTAAGGACGGCAGATGACATCACCGCTTTGAATTCTAGAAAAGGTTTATGTAGACAGCCCAGATGAATATCTGTAGGCAGTTTGTGGTTTGTCCCTGCAGTTGTTGTGGGGACTCAAGCCAAGGCAAAGCTGGTGAGGTGACATGCATTCCTTTGGAGCAGCTCTGCAACCAGAAACTGTCAACAGCGGAAGAGAGGAAGAAAAACACAAAGAGAAAACAAGTTGTTAAAGAGTGTAACAAGGTGGCCCAGAGGGCGATGCTGAAAGATGCCCAGGCGCTGGGCGTAAGCAACATCAAACGCCCTTTTCCGACCGCGAGCATGTCGAGGCATACATAAGGAAAACCTCACTCAGCTGAGAAGGGGAAGAAAAAAATTACTCAAATATGCTAGCGTAGCCAAGCTTACAACCTGAACAACTAATCTGATTACAGCATGGGGGTAGCACTGTCCTACCTGTACCTGTTTGGAAAACAGAAGTCCTGTAAGCTCCTGAAGGGCCCAGACTTACAGAGATGAGGATGCTTCTGAAGGATATCTGTCCACCCTCATCAAATAACCAGGATTAAAGCACAAATTAAGTCCAATAAAACCTGGGCTTAAATGTAGAATACTATTCATAAAGAGAGCAAGAAGAGGCAGACATGAGAGAAAGAGAGAGAGCAGCAGGCAAAAAAGATCGCCATCACGTCACTAGCATAAGCCCATCAAAGTTGCAGGCACGTCAACGATCAGAGACAGTCCTTGCATTGTGGTATGTGCCAGGGATTAGTTCAGAGGAGACTATGGCTGGAAATGTGCTCAGAGACTTCAGTCCTCGAGAGCAGAGAAGGAAAGCACAGGGGCCAACAGAGCCGGAAAAACAGTCTGATATGCTAAAAACCATAGCGACTGTTTGTGAGCTTATTTTCGGGCTGGAGGTCCAGGCCATTTTATGCTCCTTAAGAAAATGGACCTTACATATACCCTTCGATATGTTTAAATACTCAGCTAAAAGTATCATTTTTGGCCTTTTTCAGCCTAAAATGTTCAGTTATTGAAATTTCAGCGCATCCTTAACACACACCAAACCCCTTGTTCCTTGTGGGTTCCCCTGCTTTAATGAAAGGGCCACATACAGTCGGCGGTCCCTCTGCCCGGGCCCTGCGCTGTGCAGCAGCACCTGTTAGATATAAATCAGGCTCACGGAGCCGTGTTTGGGAAGTGAGGCATTAAGCATGACACGGCCTGTCAAAGTTCAGATCGCACCGACCGCAACATCTCGCTGAACCGCCGCAGAGTGCACCCGGAGCCGCAAGCCCCAGCTCTTATCTACAGCCTCCTCGCACCGCTTTGCATCGCATGCGTCTCACATCTGGAGCCCAGCTGTGGAGCCAGCTAATGGAGGACAGAGAGACGGGAAGAGGAGAGAAAAGGAGACAGACAAACAATGCAATCTTTGGACTGTCCTCAGTCTCTGTCTGGTTAGGTCATTTGGCTACGAGTGGGTCCAGGAGCTGAGCCCACTGGTGACAGTATATATGTGTGTGTGTGTGTGTGTGTGTGTGCAATTTCAGGACGAAAAACGAAAAACCAGAGAAAACCTGAAAATCAGAGAAAAACAGGCCTAGCCTACAGTGTTGGAGCCAATGGTTATGATGACGTGAAATGTTTTTAACAAAAGTTATTAAATTTAATTTTTTTAAACTGAAAGGGCAAAACCTGAGGTTTAGTTCTTAAGTTTAAGGTTAGGTTTAAGTTTAGAGTTAGGCTTAGGGAATTATTTGTCATAGTTACTCCTGTATACTACATAGGGGACTGTAGATAGAGAGACACGAGCAGAGACATAACCAGAGAGAGAGAGAGGGAAAGAAATAGAGAGAGACAGACAAGCAGGCACAGAAACAGAGGGAGAGGGAACAAAGCAGAAAGAGAGAGAATAAGAGAGAGAGAAATAGAATGAGAGACAGGGAAACAGAGAGATACGCAGAGAGACTGAAATAGAGGGAGAGGGAAAGAGAGAGAAAGAGAGAAACAGAGACAGAGTGAAAAGGAGAGGGAGAGAGAGTCAGAAAGAGAGAGTGAGTGAGGTCACTGCATCTCTCCACCACTCTGAGGAATCTCCATCACGTGTCAGAGAGAGGTCAAGGGGTCAGAGCTTGGATGAGAACCCGCACATTCTTCAGAGGACAGAAACATGGATTCTGTGTGTGTGTGTGTGTGTGTGTGTATACATATGTATGTGAGTATGTGTGCCTATTAGTTTCAGCTGCCCAGTGCTTCTCTCCGCTCCACCCCTTTACCCCAGGACCTGGCAGTTAAATATTAACCAGAGATGTTTTCCCTCTGAACTTCACATGCTGTGTAGCAGGGGGCGAGAAAGAGAAAGAGAGCAAGAGCGAGAGAGAGAGAGAGAGAGAGAGAGAGAGAGCAGAAGAAAGGATCATCTGCTAAGGATTTATCCAGGGGCGACCACAGATAGGGGCTCATGCTAAGATGTGGTGTGTTGTGTTTAGCTGTGAACTGCAGGCTTGGATTGGTGGGGTTGTAAAGGGGAGGGCCAGTAGGAGCCGTGGCCCAGCACTGCCTCGCTGTAATTTACATTGCTGTGTAATTATCTGCAGGATCAGGGGCTCCGAACCAATGAAAGAAGCCTCTTTCTGGAAGCATGGGGCAGAGGATAGAGCTGCGGGGATTACACAGACACACACACCTAACTTCTAAAACAAGCCCAGGGTCTCCCATGGCCTTGCCCAGGGGCCAGGGAATGTACTGTGTGTAAGGCAGACCTATGGGACATGCCAACAGCTACAAGGGTCGAGTACAGACAAATCAAGATCACACCCGCTAAGTTATCTTTGGCAGTATGGAGTAACACACACAAGCCTTTCAGAGCAGATGCCTCGCGTTGTAAAGACTAGGCCCATTCAGCATGCAGCGAGCGAGGGATAAACTCCTGTCCATCATCTCTCTCACAGCTTGGAAGCCAGGTGGATTAAGGAGGAAGGAAAAAAAGAAACAAGATTACTGGCGGCAGATTTGACACTTGTGAGTTTCCCAACTTCGTGTCATGCAAAATGAACCTAACCAGTTAGCCGAGAGTTTGCTACACTCAAACAGTGTTACAAAACACTTTGTAGTGTATGTGTGTGTGTTGCATTGTTCAAGGCACAGTGAGCAAACTGGGAGGCGGGGGCTCTCCTGTTTGCCTATCTGCAGTGCACACATACAGCCGCTCTTGCGACACTTGTGGACGAGGCAGGAGCCAGGGCGGGCTGATAACAGCCAAACAGGGGCTTGCATGCGGCCCAATAGCAAAAATAGGAACAGCAGCGTTCACATCAGCCAATGTCTAGACTGTGTTCACTTACGCTAGAGATTAGAGATGCACCAATCCAATTTTTTCTCTCTCGATGCCTATTCCAGTATCTTAACTGAAACATACTGCTTCTTAATATCATACTATTTCTCTGTTAAATGGTAAAGCACATAAATATACAGCACAGGCTAATGTACCACCGTCCAGACACTGTACACCAGTATTTCTATAACATTATATTTTCTAAAACAGTGGTAAAAAATAAATATCCTCTTATTAAGGTTAGTACACTGATCAAGAACATCAAATTGGTCCATCACTACCAGAGACCCCTCTACATTTTTAAACAGCGTGAAAATCTTCTCTCAGAACGTAGTAGGAGGATGCAGTCTGCCAAGAAGCGCTGGAATCAGCACAGGCTGACGGAGCTGGGACTCCTGCATTAAATGGGAGCTTAATTAATGATGTCATTGTTTTGACATTGAGAGAGCATGCCAGCGAACAAGATAAACAAGCCGGGGCCCAGGACTGGAGAGGCGTAAGCGCTGTAAGGAAACGGCAGGCCCGCGAGATCACAAGCAAAGCACTTTCAATCTTAACCCCAGGCCTTTACAACGCTCCACTCGATCCCCTCATACCATGAGAGAGTGTGGTACATGCCAGCTGTCTATGTGTGTATGTTTGCATATATTTAAGGGTGTAAGCTGGGTGAGTGAAGCCAGATTTAGTGCTATACTGTGAATGAAACTGCTGATTTTCTATCTCCGGTGCGGGTGTCAGTACACTGGGCATGAGGGTGGAGTAGTAGGGCTTGATATATGCCAAGACAACATGGTTAAACAAGCCACATGGCTTAGTGTGTAAACACACGTACATGCACACACAGCATTGCAGAACCACACACAACTTCCCTCTCATACCCAAGTCAGCATTTTTCTGAAGTCAGCTTGACAGTTTCCACCACTGCAAACTGATGTTTTGGCTCCAGAGAAAAGCTCCAATGTTCAATTTAGGACAAGAATCTGGTCTTGGTTTTGTCTCAGTCTCACCACTCCCTAGTCCTGGTCTTGACTCAGACTCAACTAGTACAAAGTTTTGGTCTTGACTTGGACTTGATATGTCCAGGTCATGGTCTTAATTTGCCTACAACACTAGTGCCTAAAAACATATCTTCTAATATGCATTTGTACCACATAGTGCTGTTGTACAATCTTCCTGATCATTAAAATGATAAGTAGAATACTTGATTACAAATATAATCAATAGTGACTGCCTTGGTTCAATCTTGCTACAGGACGTCCAGCTGGCACTTTTCTGGAGAAGGTGTTAAGTTTCAGGGATTAGATGAGCTATAAAATCTACTATACAAAAAATGCTTTAAAACACAGGCCAGCACAGGCATATATTAGCATATGCTGTGAGGAGTGGGGCAAAGGTGTCAACTCCAACCCCCCACTCTTAAATCTGCATCTAAGCTTGGCTCCACCCTGTGTCCACCACTAACAGATGCCCCATGCTGGGGGAGGGGCCATGTAAGATGAGAGGGCACCTAATTGGCTTAGGACCTGTAATTGGGGAGGTCTAATTGGAGTGGACTCCGGCATGGCAGGTGCACTTCTTTTTGAAGGGGGCAGGGAAGCTCGGTGGCTGGAGTAGGTCACAATCAGGATAAAAGGACAAAGACTACTGAAAGGCTACCACAGACCTAACTGTCTAAAGGTAACTTGTGCTTCGGTGCTGACTGAGACAAAACACCTCAGCGCTGACCAAACAGCCCTACTTGTTTGTTTTCTCTAATGTATCTGTGCATGTTTGCTTTGTGGTCCAGAAACAAAAAGGTAGACCTCAGGTAAAACACTAATATATCATCGTATATCATACATATCATCGGTGGTTAGGGTCAGCAGACCCACACAAGGATCATCAGCTGTACACGTCTGGTCTGTGTAGTATCATTCCAAAGAAACTATGTTAATGATAATGACAGAGAGAAAGAAACAGTCAGAAAGACTGAAAGAGAGAGAGGTGTGTGTGTGGGGGGGTGTTGTTTTGAGCCACGGGGAACTTAAGCAACACCTGTTGGCCTTGTCACCACCCTATCATTAGGCTAGCTGTAATTAGGGACACTGTAGAGGTGCCGCCGGGGGGCATGGCCGTACATTCCCTTCTCTGGGCAGGCATGTTTGGAGCGCCAGTAAAACACTCAGATGGCCCCAACACACCAATTTTACCCCATTCCTGTTTCTCACAAACACTGTATCTACCACCAGGCTACCCGGCAGGGTGTCAGCAAACAGATCACTTACCAATATGAATGATTTCCTATGATGTGGAGCCTGAGGGCACACTGAGGGCCAATAATGACCTAGCCTGTGTGATGTCTCAGGGCTCTGAACAGAGCAGTCCCAGGAGGAACAGCACAAAAGTTAGGTAAAGCTCACCTAATGCTGCCTTTCTGCAGCACACTGGCCCTCGCTGTCCCTCTGAAAGAAGAATAGTGGCTATCGAATACAGCTTTGAAGAGAACTACAGCATTCAGTTCAAAAAGCATAAGCCACTTGCCAAGGTAGATACCCTGAGACTGAGCAGGAAGAGCAGTGAACATGAGAGAATGATGAATCTGCAGTGTGTCTTTCTGTGTGTGTAGTGTTACCGTATTACAGGTAGAAAAGCTTAGATCTGCTTCTCTTGCCCTCAGATCGTTAAAGTGAGATTTCGTTATTCAAACATTTAAAGCATCCCTCCCTTACTTGAGGAGCTTTGATGGAAACCTTGGGAAGCTGCCACTTAAGACATGAGCAAATAAAACAAAGGTAATACTGTGGGTAATAGAGGGGGGGAAAGAGAGGGAGAGAGATGCCTGTGTTTGCGATTCTTGTTCAGAGCATGTTGTTCTCCTGCTAGCTGCTTGTCTACCAAGCCTTGATCAAGGTGATGGAGTGACAGCTAAGCGTATGTAGAGCACAAGAGATCCAGTGAGCCTGCCTGTCAGTCACAACCCCAGAGGGAGGAGGTACGTCTGTCTTATCCAAAGAGTCAAACAAAAAAAAAAGTAGAGAAGGAAAAGGGGAGATCACCAGTGCAGCACCCACAGTGTTTGTTTCTAAGGGACCATTTAAGTACTGTTTAAGCTCAAATAGGCCTTAGAAAACAAATCCTTACATGTGCCTGGATAATGAGGAGGACATGCAAACCATTTCAGCTAGACGGCCTTTTTAAGATTGTTACTTGGGTTGGGTGCTAACAGCCCTCAGTTTTACTCCTCATGATGAATAGCATTTTGAGCACATCGTTGGGTAACCATTACAAATCCATTCCTGTGGAGCTGTAATTTGAAAAAGATTAATTAGGATTTGGCCGGTCCTCCTCACTGGCTGACATGATGAACACAGTTGGGGTCGTGTGCGGGGTCTAGAGTCAGGACAGGGACCCGCCCCATATGGACACTGGCCTCTTAAACGGCACAGAGGCCCTTAAATTACATGCTGAGATAGAAGAAAGGTGACTGGGAGAGGTGCCAGGCAGCTAGCAGTCCACCAGGTCAAGCCTGCACTCAGCAAAGAGCAGGTCAAAGCCACATAACTCTTCCACGAAGGTGAGGGTCACTGTGATGCTCCGTCTGGCTCGGGGTCAACGCGAGGTCTCTGGCCACTGAGGTTCATGGCAATACAATAAAGCAATCAATCGAGGTGCCGGACCTTGGTCAATAATATACTTCGGGGCCATGGGGGTCACCACCTGTTCTCTGGCCTCTCCTTGGAAAGTCCTGGCCTTCGAAGGTGGACTAGAGTTTCATTTTCACCTCCTGGGCCAAGTGGGGGCTGTAATCATATCCTCAGGCCAAACCCGTACGGGCGCAATAAAAACACGCCAAGCCTTACGGAAAGCGTGTCTTGCCTGGATCTCCGTTTTCATTACAATAGTGTGGCTCTCAAAGTCAGACCCACTGTCAGCTCCTGCTGGTCCTGGGCCGTTTCTCATTCCATTCTAATTCCTATCTCCCTGCGAGCAAACTGGCAAGAGTCAGAAACACTCCAGCCCTGGAACAGAGCAATGCAATAGGGCAGCACTTCCCATGCACGCTTGAAGCAGTTGCTTGGGACAGGGGGGTTGGGGGAACAGGGGCAGGTTGCACCTTTTAGCAACCAATGTTTTTGCAGGCATCTTTTAAGAGTGTTAAAGACACGGGCCACAAAGGGAGCAGCGCTTCAAATCTGCAATGTCCAGTCACCTGACAGTGACATAAGACACCAGCAACATCCTGCTGCAGGAAGTACAGAGCCAGGGCTTTATATGTTCAAACAGACTTTGTGTATAATACTGGCAGCCTGGGGTATACAACTCTGATCTAGACACATCTATAAAAACTGATCCACGAACAGAAAGGGGAGATCACTGTCTTTCTTTGCCCCGTTCCTTATCCCTCTCTTTTTCTTTCTTGCTGTCTCTCCAAGTCCCCCCATCAATGGACTCAGACAGCATCCTCTGTGGCTGCCAGGACGAGGCAGCAGTTAATTCTTGGCTGCCCTCCCTCTCTGCTTAAAGGCAGGTATAGGGTTTCTAACAGCTCCGGCTGGCTGGATACAAAGGAGGGCTCAGAGAGCAGGCTGAGCTCCAAGCAGGTGAACCTGGCTGCCGCATACTAACCCTACCCTACCCCTCCACTGAACCTACCACTACTCTTGACTCTGACCTAGAGACTCCTCTAGCTAACATTGTGCTCTTTAAGTCTACATTTACATAAAATACAAATATGGAGTATGGATATAAAGCAGGTTAGTAAAGCTACGAAATAAAAAAACAGATCTTCTGATATTTCCTAACATGCCAACTTGTGTCAGTGTGTGTGTGCGGAGAATGCAACAGATATTCTCAGTGTTTCTTTTCAGCATCCACCCCCCACTACTCGGTCTGAGCCATGCCCTGCTCTAGCAGGCGTCATTAGGCAGCATAATCAGCAGGCTGTTTGCATACATCTGCCTTATTTTATTGATCCCTCTTCATTCATTAACATTCAGGGGTATATAATTAACACGCGTGCCCCCCTTGCCCAGGGGAAGGCTAATTCCTCTGCATGCCACAGGGATTTCAGCAGAGGGCACAAGTGGGCTTGTCATGGCGGGCACAGGGCCAACAGCGCCCCCCATCCCCCTGGTACCCATCCCCGTCTCCGCCTCCAGCTGTCGACAGCCTCAGCCAAGCTCCTCTAACAAGGAGCGCCTTCCCCTCCACCCTGCGTTAACTAAATGCACAATTATCCGGAGAACAATGATGCTTTTCACAGGGCCTTGTGTTGCCATTAAGGCAGTGGATCTGGTTACAGCAGCTTCTGCTTAAGCTAATTACGGAATGCTATCTGTGGACTTCTCATTGCTTCTTAATTAAGTAGGATTCATTTCAAAAAACAGGGACAGAGTTTTTTTTCCTTTTTTTTTCAGACTCAGGCTTTAAAGTTTTAGAAGTTTAGAAGTAAGGCCTGACAACACGGAAGTAGAAAAAAGCGCATAATTTACATATCCGCATGATGGAAACATTACAGATGTGACATGCATGTTCCACAGAGCTCCATTAATCTTAAACTAAGGAGGGTATAGTCAAACACAAGATGGTTAGACACCAAAACACGTCCCTGAGGATGTGCTACCTTAACGGCACTACCTGCTAACGCATAGGAAGAGCTCACCGCTACACTGCTGATGGGATTAGCCATGGCAGTCATTAGGATATGAGGCAGACAGTGAGAGTGCTCAGTGCCAGGGTTGAACGCAGTTCTCAGGCCAGACAGGGTAACAGAACACCAGGCCTGTCTGCTGCCTCTTTGTGTCTGCACAGAGCTCAGGGCCTCTCACCAGCTCCACCATCAATAACACATTCTTATTAGGCCTGATTAGGCCACTCTTATTTCCTACTAGACCTACCCAGTGAGAGAGAGACATAGACAGAGAGACAGCTCGAGAGAAAGAGAGAGGAGCAGAGATGGCCCCTAGTAGCCAGTCACTCAGCACATAGAGACATGTTAAGTGAGCGAAAGAGAGAGGGAGGGAGGGAGAAAGAGAGAGAGAGACGGAAGAAAGAGAGCAAGAAAGGTAAAGAGAGCGAGGAAGAGTGATAAAGAGAGATACAGGTAAAGAGAGCAAGACAGGTAGAGAGAATTAATGAGAGGCAAAAGACAGAGAAAAAGAGACATAAGGTACAGAGAAAGAGAGACAAGATACAAGTAGAAAAAGTTAATGAGAGAAAGTGCCTCTAGTCATCATTCACTCATCAGAAAAAGAGAGAAAGCAGCAAGAAGTGGAGAGAAAGGTGGTGCAGGTATGTGAGGGGTGAGAGGTTTTCTGAGTGACATCCAGAGAGGTTCTCCCTCTCTTCTTGGCCTGGAGCAGAGCACTCTTTTCAACAAGGGCTGACCCTGCTCTCTAAGGTTAAGATGACACACGGGCTCTTTTTGAAAGGCCCTACACATCGTCTCAAAGGAAGGAATCTTCCACTGCGGGCCTGAGTCAAATACCGCATGAAAGAGGCTCACACACTGCCATGACAGCTAGGGCTGCCACAGATCTATTAGCGAGAGAGAGAGAGAGCTCGAAAGAGGGAGAGAAGTGGAGGGGAGGGAGGAAA
Organism: Colossoma macropomum; assembly: GCF_904425465.1. Taxonomy (NCBI): domain Eukaryota; kingdom Metazoa; phylum Chordata; class Actinopteri; order Characiformes; family Serrasalmidae; genus Colossoma; species Colossoma macropomum. The sequence continues at coordinate 37,719,776 of NW_023494799.1, forward strand.
GAAAAAGAGGGGAAAAGACAGGCAAGCTCCAACGATCATGTGCTTACAACATGTACTGAGTATGTGATGGTTCACCGAGAGGTGAGTTCAATTAAACACACACACACACACACACACACACACACACACACGTACACACACACAGAGAGCCGGTTTGGCAAGTATGTGTCCATACTTGCTTCACATTGTGCGGCAGGGCTCCGTCTGCTAATTGAGATTAAAAAAGTAAACAGACACAGTGTTAGGCCGGCTTTGTATATTTTCAGAGGTGGGGGTGGATCAGCACACACACACACATGCGCACACACACTGACATACACACACACCCTCCAGATCAAGTTCCAGGAAGGTCACAGCTAGAACCATCTCCAAACACACACATACACATATGGAGGAAGGGGTAGCTCCCAGCTGTTACCGCTCTCTTTTCCCTGAAAACGTCAAATGCTCACATGTGGTCCACCTGTAAGATACTTCCTTCCACGTTTACCCACGCCAAATGTAATAACACTATCACAACACAATTTACCATTAAAGCGTATTTTCCTTCTTGCTCATTTCAATAAAGAATCCAATCTGTGCAAATACGGCAGCCTGCGGGGAATATGAGACGGTAACTAGAACAAAAACACCATCGCAAAGCGCCCACTGGTTCAGATATGCACAACTGTTGTTCTGCGCGGATTTCAGTGAAAATATCGCACTCTAAAAAGAGAAGACCCTCATCACTGCGAGTGTGACCTTACACCCATAATGTACCGGTGCCAACTCTGCCCTGCACCCCTCACACCCACGGTCACTCTGACACAGGGTTGGCTGCTGGCTTTTTATTGCCAGCCATGCCACTCCCTTCGTTTGCCCTGCTTTTAGCCCAGCCACAAGAAAAATGTAGTGTTTTAAGTAATCCCTGTTTGTACTGGCCATAATTGATTGGGTAATCCTGGTTTAACATGCACTAAAGCCAGTGCTTAAGATCTATTAGGAAAGCTAACAGCTTAAAGGGGCAGATCGCTCTCAGGTTGGCCTTGTGATGTATCCTACACTCACACACTCTTGCAACTGCCTCTGGCTCAAGGCGAACTCCAGAGAAGCTCCGTCCGCCCTCTTTCTCTTCCTACTCTCTTCAGAGAGTCTCATGGTACCCATGATTTTTTGATCCTGCTGCTGTTTTGAACATGCTTGGGTCAGTAGTTTAAGAGGTTTAACAGTGGACCAACAGTTATAACCGATACTATCTATTGACTACTTGATAAACCAACTATTTAACCTATTTTGCCTAGTGCTGTTTCCTGTTGCTTTGCCTGTCACAGTGCCACCATCACTCCGTCTGTGCGACAATTTCTTTTCATACGAACCATATGACCTTCCTGACCCCAACCTGTCAGACAGACCACAAGCCTCTTATAAATTTAGAGCACTTTTAACTAAACAAAATTACACTGACTTTTCTCCACAACTGACATTGACGACTAACCAAGTTTGTCAACTAATCATTGCAGACCTGCTTTAGAGCTTTTGTTTGCCAGTAGGCTACTCAAGGCTGGGATCACAGGGCTGCAACCATCAATTCTATCGACTACTCGATTAATCATCTAGTCAAATAATTTTTGTTTCCTCTTATGCTGCGTGTCACAGTCGCAAGTCGGAAAGACCACTTGCGTTGTGTGACAGATTACAGAGCTTTTTTTGTTTTTAACTAAATGACATTTTCTCCACAATTGACATTATCAAAGACTAATTGACTTTGTCGACTAATCGTTGCAGCCCTACTTTAGAGCTTTTGTTTGTCAGTAAGCTAATCTAACAGGGCTAAGACAGCGGCAAGGCTCAGGCCAGGCGCTGCAGGCTGGAAATCCCTTGGTAAGCAGGGCTTGGCATGGCTCCATCAGTCTGGTGGCACCCAGGGCCTGGTGGCGCTTCTGGCAGAGCTGTGGGGGCGCCAAAAAGCCCCGTCAACTCAACATGACACACGCCACACCAGCCAGTCATCACAGAGACAGTCCAGTCATAATCATCATAAATCTCTCAGCATCAGCACACACATATGGAAGGAGAGAGGACAGCAGTATGATGAGGAGAATGAAGCAGAGGAGAGACAGAAAGTGGGAGCATTACAGAGAGACAGGGAGAGAGAATGTAGACTACGTTGCATGACCGAGTTGTGATTGCTGAGAGAGTAAGTAGCTCACACAGTGACACACTCACACACTCTCAGCAGTCCGAGCTAAAACCCGGAAGTGAGCAGCACACTGCCCTCATGATGACAAACAGTGGCCTCGACTCAGCCAATCGGCCAAGAACCCACGTTGCTTCGGCCAATCAGAAACACGGATAGACCACTGCCATCATCATAGTACATGCACACAGAGGGACCATAATCCCCCCAAAGACCTCTGACCTAATGGGGCCCACTACTGTAATTACAAGGCAGAGATTTGGGATCAGGCACTTAAGTAGCTAGCTAAAAGTGGCCCTGAAAGCAAAAAGCTCTGTAATTATCGCCTGCCTCTTCTCTTTCTCTCTCTCTCTCTCTCTGTCCCTCTCTCAGCTGCGAGTTGGGTTACCTGTCATGCCGGCATTTCTTTTTTTTTGAGTGAGTGTGTGTGTCAGGACCCCATTGTTTCCAGGATTCGCCGGCTAATCCGCAGCTGAAGCAACGCTAGCGGACCGCTAGCAAAACACTGGCAAGAGAGAGGCGCGTTTTAGCTGCCAGGGGCTCGGTGACGACACGACACACAAAGATAGCAGAAACCTGAGTCGCTGCTCGCTAGCCCTGCTCTCACATGAATGCTCCTCAACAAGGGGCGGGAGACATGGAGGAAGGCGGGAGGGCATTCATTTTGCACTACAACAAAAGCTCCTTTGTGCCAGTGAAACTTTATATACATATTAGAAATGTGAAACCCCATAGACCTCTCGGAGCTGGATTCTTGTAACTGTGAACAAGATAACATTACCTACCATTCTTTTTCCCCCCTCGCTTTCCACACACAGAAACACACCCACAAAGCCTTCAATCCTGTCTTCCTACAAAGCTCTCTTTCCACATGATGCCTTCTTCTCTTTTTTATCCTGCGTTTGCTGTTGGTCTTGTCTTTCTTACGCAGTGTCATCTAATTGCCATGGTAAGAGCTCCGTGCTCTCCAGGCCATTGTTGTCTATTAGGTAACATATTCCCTGGGTCAGATTGGAAGATTGTAGCGGAGGGGCACCAAGTCCACCTCTGAAGATCCTCCAGGCGGCCACCCTCCCACCTTTCAGGTGCTTCTCGACACGGAATTCGCTCCCTCCCTCCTTCACTCTGGAATGCGAGCTCTTGTCTTCTGGGCCTGTTCTGCCCTGAAGGCTTGGACCGACCTCATTTTCCTTAGCTAGCCTGGGACACTCTAACTTGCTAAAGAGGTTCTAAACGATGCCAGCACAAAGTGAGAATTTTAACGCTTGACGAGAAGGATACAAGCACGTGTATGTGTACACTTTGTTCCCCTCCCTCCCGCCTTCTCTTCCGATTCGTTTTGGCACAAGTTCCTTCTTGTCGGGCCTTCTTATCTGCTGCTTAGGGAGGAAAGCTAAATAGCCACGTTCCTCCAACCAAACAATCAAGCGTGATGTTAGGCCCTCACTGGGCCCTTTTTGGGTTTGGGGGGGGTTGGCCAGGGAATGGAAGGAGGGGTCAGAGAGTGAGCTTGAGGTAAGTATTAGGGTCAGGCGTGCGTATGTGTGTGCGTGTGGGGAGCGAGGAGGGGCCGGGTGAATGGCAGCAGACGCCACAGCGCTGACATCACTCTCAGACCTGTAATTAAAGCACAGTTCTCCACACAAAAGCTGCAGCAAGGTATGGAGGGGAGGAGGAGTGGACGGCCATTTCCATAATGACAGCTTAGCCCCGGCAGCCGGAGAAAAGACTAGCAAACAGCCCCTATGGCTCCTAATTACTGCTATAGCCAGAGACAAACAAAAAAAAAATGCACACACGCTAGCAAGCGCACTAATAATCATATACACATATGTTAAAGCGCTTAAACACACAAACACAAGCTGTGCGGAAGCAGAGCAACTTCAGACCGCAATTGGGAATAAACAGGTCATGTTCTGTAAGAATTACAGTGGTCTCAATGACCCCTTCAACTCAACTCTTCCACAGTCTAAATGAAGAAAATAACAGTTTTACAGCATCTTTTCTGTACGTTAATGGTCAGGAATAATTGCCCCCACAGGTTTTTGTCTGAAAAGCACAAGAAGGGTACTGTTCCTCAAGGCTCTCGAATTAGAACATCTCGGGCCTACCGCCCTAATTCAATGTATAAGCTTCACACTTCCACAATGCCGCGCATTTCATCTTATTCTGGCCCCAAAATGGATTTATTAAGCTGTTCCACCTCCGATATCCCGTGACACTCCCTGTACTGGCCTCTTGTAATTTCTTGCTTATGCTCCGTCACAGGTCTCTTAGTGGCGCTAGATGTGTGCGCGATTCAAACAGGCTGTACTTGTACAACACTCACATACCAGACACTGAAGACACACATATGAGCTCGGTCGATGCATCCTTTTAAAAATGGATTATGTTTAGGCTGTCCATAAAGCTGACTTCAGTAAATATGTGGGTGTTAAAAGCCCCGCAGTCCGAGCAGGCCTCCTCCAAGCTTTCGACCCTGTAAAACTTGGCATGTGCTGAGTTACAGGCCCCTCTCCCAGCCCTGACTTTACTGCCTTTCAGCCCAGTGATGCTGCATAGCAAATGCAACAGCTAGAGGCTGGCGTTTTTCCTGGCGTCTACAAGAGAGATATTAGTTAAAGAGCAATAGCCTGATCTGCTGAGGGCTGTTATGTTCTAGACGGAGTAAGACCAGCAATTTTTAAAGTGAGTTACCAAACTCACCTCTCATCTCTGGCGCTCCGAAATCCACTGTTCAGAAACAAGGAGCTTTATTTTAAAAACAGGCCAGGAACATCAGCGTTAGGCGCATGATTCACTAATGAATCAAACCTGAGTGGATGGATTGCTACGTGCTGCTGGAATCATGTTAACTTTTTCCAAAAGTTTGTGGCATCCTGTGACAAAGCATGCTTAAACGGGCCACGATCATCTGTCTGAAAGCACAAATGTGTGTTCAGCTTGAAACAATCCAGGACCGAAGTAGGCCTGTGTCAAGAATGCCAGAGTAACTTGTTAAAAACTTGAAGAAAGAGAAAACGTCTCTTGTAGACTGGAATCCTCTTC